>NW_024868695.1:21965-46270 GCF_013358625.1 Macadamia integrifolia | reverse complement strand
GGGTAATTTCCCCATTTACCCCTCATAACTTATAAGTGATACCTATTTCGGCGCCTTTTGCTCAGAATGAATTCTAAAAGTGAAAAACAAGTATTTTGTGCTCCAAAAAATGGATTCAAAAGTCTCATAAGTGCCCGGTTCATTTCAAAAAAACAAGAAATTGAACCGGGCTTTCCATACAGGTTTTACCTCATTTCTGTTTCAAAAAAATAAAAAAACATCAGAACCCATTTTTTAGAATGTTACAGTACAGAGCCTTACTAAACATCCATTTTCTTCTTTGATCTTATATCCATCGCAACCAGGTCCAAAAACCCTATTTTAAAATATTACTTCACACTCACTTAAAAATTTAGCACAAGCAACACCATATCAAGACCATATTAGCTGCCTATACACACATGCACTTAAAAATTCAGCATAAAGCAAGACCATATCCAAGAATCTTGATGGATTCGAACCATCATACCCTGGGTAAAACCCAGGCGCTCTTCCAATTTGAGCTAAAGATTCACCTACAATCTAAAAATGTTAGTTTTCAAGATACTAAATTCCAGTCAACTGAAGATAAGTAGAGATATTCAAATTAATAACAATTGGTATGTAGTAAAATAAATAAATAAATAAATAAATTTAACTGAACAACCATCATTATCCAAATTCAACAACCATCATTATCCAAATTCAACAACCAAAATCAATGATCAAAGATGATAAATGATGTCCTTAATCCCATTCCTGGTATTGGTGCAAAATAGATGATGCTGATGCTTGAGATGAAAACTGAGAAAGAGCTTGATCCAAGGTTCCCTGCATAATGACAATAATATGAATAAATTTTAAAATACTGAAAATGGCAACTTTGTGAAGCTACTAGACCACAATTGTGAATAACAACCTGTAGAACTTTAGTGAAACAAACTGGTACATTTGAAATTGTAAATTTAGTAGTTGACTGAGTGATATTTGGTCCTCCATTTTTCCTTTTCTTCCCTTATTTTTCTACCCAACCCTTCATCCTTCTATTTCCTTTTTTACCTGGATTTTTTTGCTTCAATACTAGTCCATTGTTTGTACTGGAGACCTTATTAGGGACAAGTGTCTCTAGATCATCAGACACAGTGATACTTTCAAGTTGTTGACATAATTCTTTAACAACATTTTTTATCAAGGCAAATCCTTCAGCTGAATTTGAAGCTTGTAATGCTATCTTAACAAGTTGCGGACAAAGATATCAGTATCGTTGTGTATAGTCTAAATTCACATCTTCCCACTACAAGAAAATAGGGTATTTGGGACACTTTTTTAGGGACGGACGAAATTTATGTCCCCTAAATAAACCATTTGAGATGGATATAATTCCGTTGCTACATATCTAGCAGTTGAGACAGATATTTTACCGTCACCATATTTGAGACGGAATTTCTCGTTGCTACTGTGATTGAATTTTACATCTATTACAACGGATTACTTTCCGTCCCTAAATAAACCATTCGGGACGGATATAGTTCGGTCGCAATATATGGGATAGAAATGTTACCGTCCTAATATTTGGGACGGAATTTTTCTGTCGTTATTATGAATAAATTTTACATCTATTACAACAGATTACTTTCCGTCCCTAAATAAACTATTCAGGACGGATATAGTTCTGTCGCACTATATGGGACAGAAATGTTACCGTCCCAATATTTGGGATGGAATTTTTCCATCGCTATTATGATTAAATTTTTATTGAATTTACATCTTTATTACGATGGATTTTTTCCGTCCTTAAATAAATCATTGGAGACAGAAATAGCTCCGTTGTTAAATATCTAAAAGTATAGAACATACTAAAATGCGTTAAATTCAAAAGTACGATTAATTTGATACATTTATCATTGGAGACAGAAAGTTTCCATCGCAAAATTGGAGACGGTTGTCTAACTGTACCTAAATTAAAGAAATTTTATTTTCAAGTCTGCGCACTCAAATCTTTGTATCGCGCTAAATTTGAACGAACCGAAATCTATACGATTAAGTCCATACATATTTATCATTGGAGATGGAAATTTTCCGTCGCAAAATTGGAAACGGATAACAAATTGTCCCTAAATTAGAGAAAATTTCCTTCCAAATCTGCGCGCTCAAATCTCTCAATCGTGCTAAATTCAAACAAACCGACAAGTCCAACTCTCTCCTCTCAAACCCGTGCCTCTCCTCTCATCCCACAACTCCCCTTATTCCACTGGAGCACTACTTTGAAACTCTTGAGAAACAACCCTGCTCTTCCCAAGAGCTCCTGAGCGATGATCTGCAACTCGTGAAAAATTCCTCAATCGCTCGTTCGTACTGTGTTTCTCTAATGTAAACCGACGCTTGAAGCTTCATTGGAGATTTGGAAAATCGATTGTGGTTTCCATCTTCTTGGATTGTAGTTTCTTCCATCTTCAAGCGCCTGAAGCATCTGATCTTCAAACACATTTGCTGCAAGAACGGTAAACCTTTAACCCTTCTCCGATATTTGTCTAGGGTTTTTAATGGATGCTCTTACCTGCATTTTATTTAGGGTTCTGATAAAGCTTTCAAATCTCTTCCTATTACATTCTCTCAGTCACGTATCATCACATGAGAAGAGTAGTAGTTAATCCCTAAGGTATTCCTGATTTGGGTTTCAGTCAAGAGACTTAAGACCTGTAAGTCTCCATTATTGACTTGGGTAATCGTTTCGTCTCTTCCTTCTCTTATCTCTCATCGTCGGAGCCTCTACCAATCATCTTTGTGTTCTCTGTTGAATTCTGATCTGGACGGTACGTTAGTTGAACTCATTCATCAATTTTTCATTGTTTTAATCTTCTAGTAGGTTCGATTTTTGTTTTTGAATCCATCTTCTGAATGAGAACCTTGATTTAGAAGAGGACTTCTCATTAGGCCATTGCATTTATCTCAGTTTTCAAGGGTTGAATCACCCTTCCAAAAGGTACACTCGAGCTATGTTTTGATGCTGATCAGCCTCCCTGATCCTCTGTAATTGAAGTTCTGCATCACTCCATATGATACTCTATTTTGGAGTATTTTTTTCAGATCTGTTGAATCTGAAATTCATTCTAATTGCCCAGCAGATCTATTTGATTTTTTTGGGGAATTGTTACCCTTATATAACAGTACACTCAATCTAGAGGAGCTAATCAGAGCTTCTACCTTGTGGCAACTTTTTTTTCTTTCCAAATTACAGTAGGCTATACTCTGTTTTTTGGGCTATTTTTCTTATATCGTTTACCTAATCTTGATCAAGTTCCAATGTGACTAATGAGAAGTAATGTTTGTCTTTCTGTACCAACAACATGGCTTCAATCACCAACATCGTTCTACCCATGGCTGCCTTTTTTTTATTCCATATTTTTGTTCTGGGTTTTTAGATTTTTAGGGTCTCTTGGATGGATGAATTTGTGTGGGTTTTGGGTGATTCAATTAAAAAAGATTTTTCTATAAGTTAATGTGTGCAAAAAACGATCCGAGAAATAGGTTTATAATAGAACAAAAACATGGAAAATCGTTTATGCTATTTCTAGACACAGAAACAGCAGGAACATTATCAAACGGTGCCTTACTTTCTTCTTGTTCTTTTTTACTTTTTTTTTTTTTCCAGATATTCTACTCTGTTCTACCATTTGCACTGGCACAACCACATAACCAAAGAGAGTTTGATATCTCTCAAATCTTTTTCTTTCGATCCCAAACTCTGGGTAATAGGATCTCAGCCACAACAAGGGGGTTTTCCTTCAAATCGATCTGTACCATTTCAATCGAAGGTAACAATCGACTCCATACCTATACTTTACATATCATTTTAATTTGATTTACTATACACATGATGGTTTGATTCTAATCCAATAGAAGTTGGAACAAAAAAACCTTTTATTTCTTTCTTCCCACTTTGTTTCCAACCCTAATATCCCTGAAATTCACTTACATATTCTATGACTTCAATTTTACTTCTGCACTTATATTCTATGGCTTCAATTTTTCTTCTGCAAATATTTACCCCATATATGGGAAATGTGAAGTCAATGAATCCCGCTCTTTTTGTGATAATCATGGAAATCAGCATTAACTGCCTATTGCCATACTTTATCCCATTTTGGCCGGCCCACTCTCATTATCCAAATACTAAAATAGTAGAAGGCCCTTGTCCCTGATCGATCAATTTGCTCCCCCTTTTTTTTTAAATTATTATGGTGGACATTTTAAAGTACTGGTAGATTGATCCTTGCACTCCTCTGGATCTTTCCATTGCTAAATTTATTGTTTTTGGAATGGGTAAAGAAGAAGAAGAAGAAATTGCAAAAGGCTTTAAGTATATACAACATTAGAATTTGTTTTATTCTTTTACATGATTTTAAAATCAGATCAGAATATTTTCAATGTTTTAGAGATATGTCGTTATGTCCAATTAAATTTTCATCTTGTCTGGTTGATTCCAAGTGATTTAAATCAGAATAGATGGAAACTAATCCAATTCCCAACTCAGGGTTTTAAAACTTTGTTCCTCAACCCCAACCCCCAATTCTTGCCAATATCCTCATTTTTTTTTTTTTTGCTAGTTTTCCTTTCCTTTCCATGCCCAATATATAGTGAAAAGATTCAAGTAGTTATCCCCATTTTACAATAGTGACCTGCAAGTGACTGCATGTTCAGGTATCAAGGTTCTGGTTCTCTTCTCCGATATTGGGGAATTTTTTTTACAGTTGGGAGAAGTTCATTCTAGTTTAACGATGTGGTTTAATTGATTCTTTATTTTGATTTTCTATAATGGTTAAAAAGGTGTATGTGGAAGTAAATGCTCATTATCTATTGTTGTATGGAATGTTATGCTATGCTTTGTAGTTGTTATTCCTTGAGGCTTGGTTTCTGTCTTTATCCAGAGAACTTCTTTCAAGTCCCAAGGTTCATCCCTTATATATTAACTTTATGCTGATTAAAGTTGGCATGGATTTCATATACGTTTGAAAGGAATAAAAAAATTAATAAATATCAAGCAAGAAGGAGTAACAATCATTACAAAAATTGAACTAAATGAAGCCGGAAGAAGAGGGAGGAAGAAGAAGAAAATAAGAAGGGAGTTTCGCTTTCTTGAGTTCTGATGTTTGCAGAGATGGAGAAGAAATAGGGCTTCAATCTATCTTTTATTTGAATGCCTGAAGTTTGCAGAGAGAGCAACGCCACAGGGAAAGGAGGGGAGGAAGAAGAAGAAGAAGAGGGGGAAATTTTCAAAAACCTAAACCGCTAACGTTTTTTGCCAACTATGTTTTGCATCTCCCATTGGATCGTGACATGTGTCACTATCCATGTGTCATGATCGGAAACCATCTCCGCCAACTCTCCACTATATCCCTCTCCACAGAGGAGCTCGATCCTATAACTAGACCTAAAGCTCTATTTCCTCCTCAGCTAGTCAAATGAATTTAATTTGAATAAGCAATTTCTTAGAAAGGGCATACCCAGTGCACGTCTCCCGCTACTGCAGGGTCTGGGAAGGGTCATAATTTAAGCAGCCTTACCTGTGCTTCCCAGAGTGGCTGTTTCCTAGCTCAAATCCGTGACTACTTGGTCACAATGGAGCAACCTTACCACTGCACCAATAAATTGAAGAAGCAATTTCTTCTTCATCAATATGTCGGTCCAAAATAAAAAAAAAATGGACAAGGTTCAATAGTGTAGGCAACACAAAAAACAGAAAGTTCATGAAACAAGAAGTTCCAGCTAGATCTAGTTTCTGCAGCTGAGATGCCTTAAAATTCACATGCTGAGGTCCAAAAACATGATGGCTTACTGGTTTATACAAAATACATAATCTGGTTGTAGATGCTCTCATGTTGCTCCTTTCACACTGAATAGGCAGCTGAAGTGGATGACCAGTCTTGAATAAGCTGTGCCAACGAGGCAACGACTGAATACCAAGATATGCCCAAAATCCCAGAGTAAAGGGTAACAAGACCAGAACTCATTCGCAACAGAGCAAGAGATGAGAAAATGGCAATTAATTAGTTTCTGTAGTCATGGTCACATTGTACAGATATTTGAGAGAACCATTCCCTGCTTATCAAAAGATTAATAGTCAAAAGATGGACAAGATGCCATCCAAAATCACAGATTGCACCTTCAAGGGGCATGAAGGGGAGAAAGCATGAAGCTGTGACTCAAAGAAACTGATCTGAGAGCCTTCGTTTCAACATTCTTTGGTCCAAATGGCTGTAGTGAGCTCTTCCTGACAGTAATTAAGGCAAGGAGTGCCAAGGACTGGTGCCAGTTCCAGTTGTTTATAACCCCATTAACCTGGGTATTAAACTCTATTTGGGCCCTGGAATGTGATAGAATCTGCCACTTATGAGCATTTATCAAAGGCTATAATGCAAGTATCAGGAAATTTAAGCTTAAGAAGTTCCATCTTTCGTCCAAAGATCCTCCTAAGGTCTAAGAGTACTATCACACAACAGTACAATTAAGGTAGAGAAGCCTGCCGAATTGCATAATAGCATTCCATATCCCCACCCACATACCTGATGCGTCCCAATTGTTGCTGCAGCAATATTTCTATACTACTCCTTGTCTACATAAGCTATTTGTTTCAACCAAACCCCTAGACGGTAAAGCCATTTAGAAGCAAGGTTCCAGGTTACGCAAAATTTCGCTCACAAAATATTTTGTTTTTTCGCAAGTTGTCAAATGAAATGTTGCTGTTTTGGTAAATTTTCAATGGTATGTGTCATTTCGGTATCGTTTCAATCAATACGATATAATCCTTCTATATAAAGTGCATACTGTCGAACAAAATAGGTTGAAATTTTGACCCATTTTGTTGGTTTTAACTCTAAGGTTTGTGGAAACTTAGTTTTTAGTGATTTTTGGCCAAAATCACACCCATACAAGTGTGGTTTATAATTTTATGTTTATTTATTCCTAAATAAATATTTTAGTTGTTTTAATTAAATTACATACATTTTGTTTGGAATAGGCCATATTGGAGAATGTATACAGCAGCATACATTGTATACTACGAACCTAGGGTTTGAAGTCAAACTATCATCTTAGGGGAATGTGTGTGTGTGTGTGTTTACAATCCAATGATTCCACTATGTTTTAGAGGGCCAAAAATAGGGTTTCCTAGAAGTTTCTGGACCCAATTTAGCTTTTGGACATGGAAACATCCATTGAAGCCTTCCAGGTTTCAATAAAATGGCTTCACGCCACAGAGTGAAGTTCCCTTGCATTCAAATCATCAAAACTGTCACAGTCCCAGCCAACCTCTGCAAGAGAGATAGCACCATGCAATTCCATAATGTCAAGATCAAGTTCCCCTTAGTCTTTAGGAAGGTCAGGCCACCGACTAGAAAATTGAAAACCACATACAAGGCAATCCAAGCTAAACTTGTTCCATGTAAGACCATTATATATAAAGATTTATATTTGGTAAACTTAAGCCATACTTAGAAGTGGGTTATTATGATCATGATCATTTCAAGGTATGTTACTCTTTCGAAAAGCCAGTAGGGTAATATTGTAGTTTGCTCCCCTATGTTGTTTTCTAATAGAATCTATCCGTTTTGTTTAAAAAGAAAATATGTATTCCTAAACTTAATGAAAATAGGGTGGAAAAGCGTGGATGGACATTTATGATTGTTAATCTAGACTCTCTAAACTTTAGCTTCTTCTGTGGCACCAATTTCACTCAGTACAATAAAACAATCTAGTAGGATGAAATATATTAGGGATCAAATGTGAACAATTTCACACAGCATTAGTCAAATTGAGCCTCTTTCCCTTGCACACATCTCTCACCTCCCCATCCCTCTCTTACTCTTTCTCTTTCTATCTTTCTTTTTTTTTTTGGTAAATTTCTCTTTCTATCTCACACACATTATATATCGCGAATATACACACCCACATACATTCTCAAAACACAAAGACAAAGAATGCTACCTCCTGTTATAACTAATAGGGGAACAAAATTCTACTTCTTGCTATATTTTAAAATTTTTTCACTGAAAGGTCATGTATATTAATAAAAAAATTGAGAAAATTTTACAAAAGATCTCAGAAGCAAAGAAAGGGGAGCAAGGACTCTTTTCCCACCTTCGACATTGCCATCAGCAGGAGAAAGAGAAAAAGTACCCCAGACTCACAAAATAAAATCAAGAAAAGCAATAACGAGGGCGATGCATTGCATCCATATATAGATCAGTAGACACCATAGCAGGCCACATAAGAATAGCGTCTGAAATCTCAAGCTGGGCAGTGGACTTGGCAAGGAAATCGGCTACAGAATTTGCTTCACGAAAACAGTGGGATATTTTCCACTGAATAGAAGCCAAAAATGCCTTCAGACCCAGCCAGCGCTGGCATAAGTACCATGGAACCAGCCCCTTTTGGAGAAGAAGCACCACATCTACTGAGTCACATTCCACCCATAAATTCTGAAACCTATGAGTTTTGGCATTCTCCAAACCGAGCATAAATTCTGAAACCTATGAGATTTGGCATTTTCCAAACCGAGGCTAACGGCCATAGATTCAGCTTCAAAGTTTGTCTTGTGACCAATGAAAGATCTGAAGTGATGAGTAATGCCAACCTTGTCATTTCTAAAGATGCCTCCGCTACCCGCCTTCCCTGGATTACCCAAGAAGCAACCATCTGTGTTCAGCTTTACCCATCCAAAAGAAGGAGAACACCAAAAGATTGTTATAATTTCACTTCTTGTTCAGCGCACAGATGAGAAACCCACTCTACTTGCACACATCAGATCTGAAACAGAAAGAGGCTTACCTAAATGAACCAAGGAAAGCATACTAATCTCAGACTTGACCATAGAATTTTTTTCTCATCATTATGAATTCTTGCATTCCTCTCTAGCCATTTAAAGTAAGGAATAAGAATGGCACCACACATCCAAGCAGGTTTGAAAACCATGGATCTTCCTTTTTGCTTCCACCATGAAAGGAGTTCCTCAATGATGAGAAAAGATGGCCACCTCGTATAGAAGTACGAGCAGAATGTTTCCCACATTGATCTGCCATATTCACAGTGCAGAAATAAATGAGAAATAGACTCCTCAACTTTTTCACAAAGAGCACATCTAGATGTGAGAGAGATCCCTCTTCTTCGCACCTCATCATCAGCTGGAAGTCTTTTTCTAGCAAGTCTTCACCCAAAGGTTGCTTGACGAGGTTGCAACTTAGCATTCCAGATGAGAGAGGACCAACCCACCGTTGGGTTTTTGGTGCGAATCTCCTCCCAAGCAGAACTTATAGAAAAAGAACCAGAAGAAGATTAGCTCCAATGACACATATCATTCTCCTGAGAAGGCGATATCAGTTTACTTTCTCAAAAAGGTTAGAAAGAAAAACTGAAGATACTCGAGGGACGCACCATATGTTGTCTGTAATGAAATCAGAAACTTTAACATCAGCACCTATGAACCAGCTCTTATCCAAGTTGGAAGACTCAGCAATAAAGGAGCTATCCAGCCACCTGTGCAACAAAAAATTGATCTTATCTCCTTTTCCCATCATCCAATGCTCTGATTTTGAGACAAACTTCCATACTTTCTTCAAGCCTAGCCAGATTGAGGATGATTTGTACCCCTTTCTCAACGACCCAACTTTATCTACAAAGCGAGCCCTTAGAAATCTGCTCATGATTGAATCGTCATGCTTAATCTTCCAGATCAACTTACAAAGGTAGGCTATATTGACATCACGGAGCTTCCTGATCCCTAGACTGCCCTCCTTCTTTGGCTTGCAGGTGTCCTCCCTTTTAACAACAGTTTTTTTTTTTCCTTTTCCATGTCCCCAGACCATACAAAATTCCTCATCCACCATTCCACCATCTTGATAATGGTTTGAGGCCACCAATAGATGGCAAAATTATGAATAGGAATTCCAGATATTACCGATATAACGAGCTCCACACTACCAGCCATGGAGAGAAGTTTCCCCTTCCACCGTGCAAGTTTATTTTTTATTTTGTCTACCAAAGGCAGCAGATGGTTCTTTTTCACCCTTCCTTTGAAGATTTCAACACCCAAATATCTTGTTGGAAGACATGCAGTCTGAATGCCTAATAGACCATTGATGAACTGTTTCCTGTGAGGAGCAACTTTCCCAAAAAATAATTCACTTTTTACCAAGTTCATTTTTTGACCAAAAAAATCCTGATACTTGGATAAAAAGTCTTGAAGATTCCTAGCATAATTTGCAGATGCATTCATAAAAATAAAAATATCATCTGCAAATAAAAGGTGAGAAGGGGTCAACACACCTCTAGGGCCTGGGAGGGGTTTTAACTTGCGTTCTGAAGAGAGGTTCTTCAGCCCTCTACATGGAACTTCCTCTGCCAAAATGAATAGGGTGGGAGAGATGGGATCACCTTGCCGAAGCCCGCGACCAGCACTAAAAAAACCCACAGGGCCTCCATTGACTAGAACTGAGATCCTTGAGGAGGACAGAAGAAGATGAATCCATGAGATCCATGTAGTTGAGAACACAAGTTGCAAAAAGGAAATCCCAGGATAGAAAATCAAAAGCTTTTTGAACGTCGAGCTTTAGACCCATTCCACCATCCCTCACAGTAGAGTGCATTAGATTAGCCAACTCAGAGGCAAGACTAATATTTTCTAAAATAATCTTCCCTTTCTGGAAGGCACCATGTTCTTCTGAAATTAAGTTGGAAAGAAAAGATGATAATCTTGAAGTAAGAATTTTAGAAAGGACCCTGCAGAAAAAATTTCCTATGCAGATGGGGAAAAATTTCTCAAGAGAAGAAGCTCCCGCCACTTTGGGAATGAGGGTCACAAAGCAATTGTTGACGCCAGTTGGCATTTTCCCCTTTCTAAAAAAATAAGACACTGCTCTGCAAAAATCGTCCTCCACAATATACTAGGCGCCTCTGAAAAAATGACCTGTGAACCCGTCTGGACCTGGAGAGTTATCTGGGTCGAGATCCCAAACGGCTTGCTTGATCTCGTGAAAAGAGGGGGCAACATCCAAAATGGCATTATCCCTGTCCATCAGAACCCTGGGAATACAATGTAAAATATCAGGGTGGGAGATGGTTGGGCTTAGGCCATGAAAGGACTCATAGTAGGAAGCAATATAAGAGTCAATGCCCTGCTAATCAGAAATCCAAGCACTGTTCTCCCTCTTTAACGAATTGATAGAGTTTCTTGATCTTCTCATTTCACCGAAAGGTGAAAAAATTTGGAGCTGCAGTCCCCTTCCTTCATCCACTGTAGCTTGGCTTTTTCATACCATAATTTTTCCTGCAACTGGGTAGCGTTCAACAAAGCTGTTTTGGCTTCCGCTTCTTTAGCAAAAAGGTCATCAGACATTCCATGAAGATCTTTTTTTTTTTTGGTAACAGGGTAATTTATTAAGAAGGGAAAAACATCCAAATAGGAGAGAAAAAAAGAAAAATACAGCTGACGCCACTAGCCCAACTTGCTGTCTCCACCTTCGGCAAGGCCATCAGCAGAGAAAGCAAGCGAGCATCCTAGCCAAATCTAAATCTGTGCATATTCGCACCGTCATTCACAAGCTCTGCTACAATGCGATTAGGAAATACCACTGAAATTTCAGACATGCCAGATTTAGAGGCCTTTTTAGCTAGAAAATCTGTAATGGGGTTAGCTTCCCGAAAGCAGTGAGTTATTTTCCAAGAAATGGATTCCAAATAATGAAGAAAAGAAATCCATTTTTGGAGAGCAAACCAGGGGATCTGCCTTCGTTGAATCACAGACACCACAGACGCCGAGTCTGATTCTATCCACACATGTGTCGCATTATGAGCCTGCGCCATTGCAATCCCTTCCAATACTGCTTCAAACTCAGCCTCGTATATCTTCTTAATACCCAGAAAAATGCTAAAAGAGTCACAAACCTGGCCTTCACTGTTTCGCATCACACCACCAGCTCCAGCTTTAATTCCATGAAGATCTATGTCCTGCTGAACCAAACTTAAAACCAAAGAAGCTTTTTCTACTTCTTTATCAAAGTTAGGAAAGGTTTCCATAGACCAATTTTTAAAAAACATTTTTGCACGTTTCAGTTTCTGAAAAAGAATAGAAATAGGATTCCCTTGAACATCATGATTCCAAGCCTCAAGAATGATATTTTTAAAACCATTATTCTCCATCCAGAAACGATGAAATCTGAATGGGACATTCTTAGGCTTTGGAATGCCATCCGAAATCACCAATAAGGGGGCATGGTCAAAGGCTGAACATTGAAGAACTCTCTTAGAAATATTCTTTAAAAAATCCAGCCACTTACCATTGCAAAAACTATGGTCAAGCACTGCTGCAACATGGCCTCTTCTTCGGTTGTTAGTCCAAGTAAACTTCTTTCCTTGAGAAGGAACAGACATAAGAAGACATGAGTCCGCCATGGCCTGGAACTCAGCAACAGAGCTGAAGTTAAATCTTTCTAGACCCCTTTTTTCACTTGATGGTAGGGTGGCATTAAAATCCCTTACAACCGACCAAGGAATGGAAGAGGCCACCACTGATCCCAGTTCCACCCACAAATCTCTGCGAATGTTTTTGAAGCTGTTAGCATGGATAAAAGAAAATCCAACTTTGCTTCCAGGCCAGTCAATAGTGAGAGAGATTTGCTGCTCTAACATACAGATAATCGTTGGGCGAGGGACTCCTTTCTTCCAAAAAATCCATAAATTCGGCTCCTTATCTTGGCAAGAAATGTGGATAATGTCGACATCGTAACCCAATTTATTTATCAATAGAATTGGGGTTTTGAAGAGTCTCATTACCCTGTAAGTATGGAGGATGATATAATTTTGATTTTAGCATGAGAAAAGAATAGTGAAAAAAATAATGTTTAGCCAAAAGAACCCTAATATCTGAAGCATTTATTTTTAGCTAACATATTCCAACTTTATTTGCTCCATTTTAAGTTGTGGTGGGCATTGATTGGTTGGCCAGGCTGGGTGGTATCTTGAGCCAACTGAAGGTGAAGAAAGGCAACGGCCAAGAAAAATGAAACATGACTTTTGGTATTAGGTTTCTGGGACTGAACGTAACCAAGCAAAATATTTCTTGTCTGCGGTCTGTATCTGAGCTCAGGTTTTCTGGGGTTGGGTCAAGCTTGACGAGGTTTCTTTGGTTTGATTCAGGCTAGAAATAAAGATTGTATTTATATATGGGAAGATGGAGGTGGGTCCTTGTAATAGAGGATATGGCAACCAAGTGGCTTGTGAAATTTTGGTCCCAAGAAAGTTTTGATAAAGAACTAAAAATGTGCCATTATATTCCACTGTACATTTCATAATTTATGAAGTTTTATGCTGACGTTTGAGCCATTTCACTGGTCATTTAGGGTTGAAATTTGACCAGTGGGTTGGGTGCTGTATTCTCTCTCAGGTCACTCCCATCTCACACATATAACTATGTCTCCCACATTTGGAGGGTTGACAGTCACATGAACTGTTTAAGTTCACCAGCATGGTCAAACTTAAGATTTTCTCCATACACATGTATGTTTCAGGGTGAGTTCAGGATACCCAAGACCTCAACTCAATCCCATCCAAAGTGATCTTGGCTTTTGATATCTCAACCCAGACCCATCCCAAATCCAGAGTGCCTGTGTGTATGTGTGCACACACATGCCCATGTGTATGCATTTTCTTTGGGCTGGGATTCAGCAGGTTGAGTAAACCGTCCCTAGTGAGTTTACATTAGCAGTTATTGATGTGGTTGCGAGTTGTGACAATGAAAAAGTAAATCTGTGATAAGTGCATAAATGCATGGTCCTCTCTCTCTTACATTATCTTATACTGATCAGATGAATTAATCGTGCAGTTCGTTGCAAGGTAATGGCATAACTGGTGGTCTACCAGAGGAATTTGGAAATTTGCCAAGTGTGACAAGCTTGAAATTGGGAAACAACCGTTTGACTGGACAAATTCCATCTTCCCTTGGCAATCTTAAAAAGCTTCAGTTCTTGTATGTTGCAGTTTCTGCCTTTCTGTTTGTTTAAGTTTCTTTCCTGGAACTTTTTAATTTCTCTATTAGGCTTTTTGTTTTTTCCTGATGTAAAAACTGCTATGTTCTGGATTATGTTGCAGGATTTTGAGCCAAAACAATCTCAACGGAAGTATCCCTGAGTCAATTGTGGGTCTTCCAAACACGATCACCCTGTAAGTGATATTACTTTTCTTTTCCTTCTCCTTTTTATAAAGAATCTTGCATCTATGACATGAATATAATGGGGCACTTATTGCATGAACTGTCAAATTGTGTGCTCAAGTTTGAACTCTTGGAACTTTTTAGTTTTTTAATGGTATGAAATGGAAACCTTTCGACAGTCAGCTGATTCCAATGATCATTGTGAATCTGACAATAATAATACAGGTAATGAGATTAGTTATTTTGTATAAATGTGTTTTTATAATATTATTTATTAAAATAATGGTTTTCAAAATATGCTTTTTTATCTGATATTGTCTTTTTGCCACTCCTTTTTGTCCTTTTGGTAGATTCCATAACCACATAATTTGTCTTTCTTTATAGATATGTCCAAGAATTTAAGGCTTGGAATTATTGGAGCAGTAATAGGTCTCCTCTTTCTTGGAGGCTTCTTGTTTTTTGTGTGGAAGAGTGGGCATAAGGGGTACAGACGTGATGTCTTTGTCGATGTTTCAGGTTTTTTTTTTCTGGCTAATATATGTATGTTGATATACTTAATGTGTTATGCATTAGATGTTTTTCCATGATACAACTTTTACCGTCGTATGAAAAGTTCTGATTCAGTCATTTTTCTTGTGGGATGCTCAGGTGAAGATGACCGACGAATTGAATTTGGTCAATTGAAAAGATTCGCATGGAGAGAGCTTCAATTGGCTACAGACGACTTCAGTGAGAAAAATGTTCATGGACAAGTTGGCTTTGGAAAAGTATACAAAGGGGTGCTAGCCGATAATACAAAGATTGCTGTGAAGCGGTTGACTGATTGTGCAAGTCCGGGGGGAGAGGCAGCTTTTCTATGTGAAGTTGAGATGATAAATGTCGTTGTTCACAGGTATCTTTTACGGCTTATTGGGTTCTGTACAACACTATCAGAAAGGCTTTTAGTTTATCCATTTATGCAGAACCTAAGTGTTGCCTATCGCTTACGAGGTATAGGTTCTCTGCTAGTTGTTTGAGCATTCTCTATCTATGTTTGACAACTAATCCCAACCTATTGCTTCATCACAGTAGGTTGGAGCTGCTTCACCACACTCCGTGGAACAGAATCACTAGTGACTCAAAAGAGAGAGAACCCAATTTCTCAATAACTCAATTCCTTTCACTGAAACCCCCATTCCCTCTTCTTATAATATATAAAAGAAGAAAATGGTAACTCCTACTCAATCTAGTAATTGATTCAACAACAATACAAGGAAATAACAACCACTGAAAATAGTAACTAAAGATATAAAATATGAAAGATATTGACAGCCATTGGCAGCTTCTTCTCTTCCATACCAATTGCCCATACGGGGCCTACAAAATATCTTCATGATCAGTATCACATGAACAATTCCACGTGACCAGTACTATGTGAACAGTCTTCTTCCTTGAATTGCATCAGCTCTTCCCAGCTGGAAAAATCATTGATCTTGTATACCGCCCCTCTTTAGCTTTGATACCAAATAATATAAGTTGATCTTGAACCAAGGAAGAATTAGTAGAAGATCACACGTACACCAATTTTAATAACAGAATTTGTTAACACATTCTTTTTTTACATTATTAAGAAGAAATAAAAGACCACATGTCCTGCAGGAATGGATTCACCACCAATCCTGCCCTATTGCTTCACCACAATAGGGCTGGATTTGCATCACCACAGTCCAAGGAGCAGCATCACCACAGACCCAAAGAGGGGAAGACCCAATTTCTCAATAACTCAATTCCTTCCTCTAAAGCCCCCTTTTCCTCTTGTAGAGATTTTGAATTACCAGGGGAGAGATAGAGAGGTGAAAGTTTACCTTTACCGGGGAATCAGGAAAAAAGTTTGTGATAGGGTAGTTTGAGTAAATATAGGCCAGTGTAGGTTCTAGCCTTAGGCTGTGATACAAAACACCAAACTTGCCAAAAGTTAAAGGGAGTGTTCTCTGAGCTGCCAGGATGGGGAGCCAGTCAATGGGGGGGGAGGGTGGGAGACGGTTCACCAATAGGTGGTGGAGAGGAAAGTGTGTCAGGAGGAGAGAGATAAAGCGCGTGCTGGTTTAGACTATGCTGCCAGCTCAGAAGCCTTTTTTCCCAAATTTAAATTAGAAGTAGAAGCTACTAAAGGTCAAAACAGAAATCAGCTATGGGCTATTGGAAACTTGTCTTTGGCTCGATCTGATATAACAGAATGAAAACTAAGAGACAAGGGATGAAGACTGAGAATAGAAACAAAGCTGCTGCTATTGACTACAAGAATCAGTGAATAGAAAAGAGGCTACTAGAAGCTAGTCCATGCCTAGGGTTTGGCATTAATAATAGGCTTGGATTGATGAAAGTTGATCTGTACTAGAGTAATGTGTAGCATGGAGCTCAAGGTCTTGATTCTTGACCTAGAAATGAGCTAGAATTAGATCGTAATGCCAAAAACAGTTTTTGGAACACTGTACAAAGGGGATACTTTGATCCTTGCTAAAATCTATCTCACCTATTCTCTGCTCACAAACCCTCTCTTCTCCTATTCTCTTTATAAAGGCTACACATTAGAAACAATAGAGGATATTGGACACATAGAAATCCTTTTTATCATCCTCCCTCTCCCTATCTCTCACTGCATAGTTGCATGTGCACACCCACCTGCACACACCACCCATCTACAAACAGATCTTTCGCTTTTGCATTTTTGCAATTCAATGCTTTGTTCTGCTGCACTCTGATCCGCTCTGGTTATTGTGAACTTGTGATCTAAAGGTATGGAATGAGGAATCTCAATTAAAATGGGATTCAAAGACCCATAAGGCATGAGCAAGGATTAAAGTATTGATATCAATTGTTATATCGATCGGATAAATTTAAGGTACATATCAGAAGGTATCGCGTTAAAACATGTTACAAGATCAAGTATTAAAGTATCAATATCAATTGACTAAATTTAAGATACTTATTAAAATGTATCTGTTGGGCAATTGGATTGAATATTGTCATTGTTGGCAACTAGAAGGTGATGTGTGGGTAAAGGTTTTAAAGTGGCTCAACTGTTAATTTAGGTGAATTGATGGGTTAATTTAAGAGATGGTGATGTAAGCACAATAATTGCTTGCTGCCCATGTGGAGCCCAAGTTCTTGGTTTCAAACTACAGTTACATGTGATAATGCAAACAACAAGAATGTGACAGCCCAGCAAAAGAAAAACAGATTTTTCAATGCCATCTGTTGCCATACTATTGGTTCAACTATTGTTAATAGAATTAAAAAGGAAAGAGGAAGTCAAGTTCTAATAGAAGTCAAAGTCTCATACATGAAGAACTTGTTATCTAACTTGTACGGCAGCAACTTTTGGAGGAGAACTATGCTTCTTTTTACACGTGAACAACATCTAAGAAGAGATAAAAATTAAAAGAGAAAAGGGGAGAGTCCAAGAATGCGCAGAGTTTGATTTGAAAGGGGATCAGTTGTTGCTTTCAAAAGCAATAAAAACCTGCAGAACCGTGAGACACAGGACGACAATTAATTTGGAGAGGAATAGCAAGAAGGAAAAAAAGGAATTATGTTCGTTAGTCGTCTTACGTTTCTTTGTCAAACATTCAATGGAGATTTCATTAGGAACAAGAATTAAAGAAGATTGGCGTCTTGCTGCTATGTTGATGGTCTGAGCCCGTTCAAGTCTTCCTCTAAACATCAAGCAAGCAATCATCAATGGGGTTTACACAGGCTGAGGTAACCCGTATCTGAAGTCCCTATTTTTGTATTCTAGAGTGTTTATTATTGAGAAACTCTAGATCAATGGTGTATTGGGTTGGGATTTTATTTTATTGATTTAAAATTGTGAACCTAGCAAGTTGGGGCTTGTCTAGGGTGTGGGGTTGTTGCCCTTGTCTGAGTTCCATCTCAGATTGAAGCAGGGATAAGTTCCTGGACCGTTGTAGCGGTTAAAAAGTTGAGTATTGGGGAAATACGAAACCCTATATGGGTATTCCTCCGTGGAGTAATATATTTTTCTACATATATTTGAAGTGCGTATTGTGCAGAGTGGTGGGACACTGTCTGGTAGACTCAACCACATTGTGGTGTGAGGTGGACATGTCGTTGTTTGCATGATTGGTAATTACGGGATTGCCCCGGCCAATCTAGAACTTGAAAATTGGAAGTTCTTGTTGGGTGGCAATTAAGGAATTTTTGGAACCACTGATTCACCCCTCTCTCAGTGTCAACTT
This sequence comes from Macadamia integrifolia, assembly GCF_013358625.1. Lineage (NCBI taxonomy): Eukaryota > Viridiplantae > Streptophyta > Magnoliopsida > Proteales > Proteaceae > Macadamia > Macadamia integrifolia. Next base: position 27,853 of record NW_024868695.1, on the reverse strand, counting down.
GGGAACATCAATTGGTATCAGAGCGAGGTTCCCTAAGGAGGAAGCTTAACAGTTTCGGGTCTGAATACTGAGAAGATATAGATGGCATCCAATGACGGTAATCGTATGCATGGAAAGATTCCTTTCTTTGATGGGTCGAATTTCAACTTTTGGAAAATCAGGATGGAGGCTTACCTAAAGTCTCAGGATTATGGAGTTTGGTTAGCAATGAAGAACGGTTACAACCCCCCCCACTATAGATATCACAGATAAAACAGAGATGAAAAAGTGTGAAGACGATGCTAAAGCAGTGAATGCACTTCTAGGCTCCCTAGTGAGCAATGAGTTTGCAAAAGTGGTCGGTTGCACAACATCAAAAGACATATGGGACAAGTTAAAGAGTGTTCATGAGGGAGATGATAAAATCAAAGAGGCAAAGCTGCAACACCATAGGAATTTATTCGAAAGTCTGAAAATGTCTGGGGGAGAGACCACTGATCAGTTTATGAGCAAGGTAAATGAAATCATCAATTCTATTAGAGGGTTAGGAGAAGAGGTAAAGGATGCAGTGGTGGTGAAGAAAATATTGAGATCTTTACCTGACTTGTACAACCCTAAGGTGTCTGCCATTAAAGAATCTAAAAATTTGAACACAATGAAATTAGATGAACTACATGGAACTCTGATTGGTTATGAGATGAGGATGGTCAAGCCCAAGCCCAAGCCCATAGAAAATGAAGCTACCTTCAAAGCTTTGAAGAAATTGAAAATCAATGAAGATAGTGAACAAAAAGATTCCGACGATGAGTTAATAGCTTACTTGGCTAGGAAACTCAAGAAAGGTAGAGGAAAATACAAAGGAAAACTTCCTTTGAAGTGTTTCAATTGTGATGGTATAGGGCACTTCGCTTCCAAGTGTCCAAAGAATGATAAATTGAGTGATTCTGAGGATGAAGATGCTCAAGAAAGCAAGTTTAAGAAAGGAAAGAAGAAGTTTATTCCTAAAAGAAGAAACTTCAAGAAGAAAAGCTTAATATCAAAGAAGTGCAAGTCTTCTTCAGAGGAGTCATCAGAGGACTATAATGAGTCAGATGATGAGTCATCTGAGACACTATTTATGGCACTTGGTGATAGAGTGCAACGCCAGACTACTGAAGAGTATGAGGAAGAGGAAGAACAAGAAGCTCAGTATGACTTAATAGCAAATTTGCATTCTGGTTTAATTGATCTCAAGGAAGAGAGGAAGAAAATGAAAGATCTAGAGATTCAGCTTGTTGAAAATGAGAACCAGATTAGTCAGTTAAATATTACAGTTGAAGATATGGCTAAAATCAATGATGAGCTAAGTGTCAATCTATCATCCAAGGCAGAAGAGTGCATTACACTTGAAGAGAAATTGGAGATATTGAAGATTGAATTGAAAAAAGATACATAAGATGAATTTACAAGAAGAAACTACACCATCTCCTTCAATTACTATCTTAAAATCCAAGGGTAAAGAAATTATGATTCAATCAGTTGAAGCAGATACTCCATCATCAAGCAAAGGAAATGAAAATGTGTTAGATAAGATTTTGAGTTTTCAAAGACCTCTACATATGAAGACTGGCCTTGGATATGTGGCACAGGGATCTTCTGAAGTAGTAGAGACTAAAGGCAAAGGAACTACAGAAATTCCAATGAGGTTTGTCAAGGAAAAACAGAGGGGCTCACAAATGTTTTACAATGATGAATTTACTTCAGCTGACTATCAGAGACACTGAGGTTCTTGGCAGAGACAGAGCTTTAAAGGTTACTGTTTTGGGTGTAACTATTATGGACACAGGGTGGCAAATTGTAAAAGACAGACCAAGCCTACAGCACTGACTAGCAAGAACAGGTTTGCTCCATTGTCGGAGGAAAGTATAGAATGTTATAGGTGTCACAAGATGGGACACATTACCAAAAATTGCAAGACCATACTTCCCCACCAGATGTAGGAGAAAAGAAGGCAAAATGACAATTCTTCATGGAAACAAGGTCAGAGACAAAGAGAACTTATTACTGTGGCAAATAAGGCAGTCTGGGTTGAGAGGAAAAAGAAAGCAGGAAGCAAGTCATTAATTGTTCAAACAGCCTTCAAAGCTCATAGCAAGCCGTCACCATGGATTCTTGACAGTGGATGCTCCACTCATATGATAGGTGATAAGGGAAAGTTTCTGAGTCTGGATTCAACTGAGAGTGGATCTATCAAGTTTGGAAACAATGATGGTGCAAAGATAGAAGGCAGAGGCATAGTTAAGTTGGACAGAGGAAAGATCAAGTCAAACAATGTCCTATATGTTAGCGGTCTGATGCACAACTTGCTCAGTGTAAGTCAAATTTGTGACAATGGTAATGAGGTTTTGTTCACCAAGGAAGGCTGTGAAATCAAGAAAATCAAAAATGGAAAGATTGTGGCACAAGGGACAAGAACTACAGGAAACTTATACACTCTGTTAGAAGCAAATGAAGATAGATGCATGATGGGACAAAAAGATGAATGTTGGTTATGGCATAGAAGGATTGGGCATATCAGCTTCAAGAACTTAGCTAAATTGAGCAAAAAGAAGGCAGTCAGAGATCTTCCAAAGATCAAGTCTCCAACAAATCATATTTGTGCACCATGTTTAAAGGGAAAACAGACTAGGGCCACATACAAGTCAAAAGAGCATTATTCAAGTAAACTATTGGACTTGATTCATACAGATCTTTGTGGACCCATGAAAACAGAGGCAATTGGTGGAGAGAGGTACTTTATCCTATTCATAGATGAGTACTCTAGGATGACTTGTGTTATGTTCCTTAAAGACAAGACTGAAGCCTTAGATTGTTTCAAGATCTTCAAGAAGAAGGTAGAGAATGAAACTGGTAGGACAATTAAGTGCCTGAGATCTGATCAAGGGAAGGAGTTTACTTGAAATTTATTTTCTAACTTCTGTCATGAGCATGGTATTAGGATTCAACATTCTGCAGCCCGTACCCCTCAACAAAATGGGGTTGTGGAAAGAAAGAACAGGACCGTTCAAGAGATGGCAAGGACAATTTTGATTGAAAACAATGTTGCTAGGAGGTTTTGGAGAGAAGCAATATATTATGCAGTGCACGTCCAGAACAGGTGTTTCTTTAGACCAAATGAATCCAAGATACCATACGAGATATGGTATGAAAGGAGAGCCACTGTTAAATATCTTAGGGTATTTGGTTCCAGATGGTTCATCAAAAGGAAGGAGGACGGCCTCGGAAAATTCGATGACAGAGCAGATGAAGGAATTTTCTTGGGGTATTCTTCAAAGAGTAAGGCCTACAGATGCTACAATAAAAGATTGGGCAAAGTGGTAGAGAGTTCAGATGTAAGAATTGATGAACATGTACCCCATTCTAAACAGATAGAACCAGTAGAGCAGACTCCTGAGGACTTTTATGATGATGCAACTATAGATGATGAAGTTGTGGAAGTTCAGAATCATATTGATGATGAAGATACAGATGCTCATGAGACTGACACAGTGATAGAGAAAGATGGAGGATCCAGTTTTGAAAAGTGGCAAAAAGTGCATCCCCCACATCAGGTCATTGGAGATCCTAAAGCGGGAATGTAAACAAGAAAGATGAAATCGGCTACATATTCATTACTTTCTCAAATTGAACCCAAGTCTATTGGGGAAGCAACTAAAGATGAGAACTGGGTGAAGGCAATGAATGAAGAGTTAGATCAAATAGAGAAGAACAACACTTGGGAACTAGTTCCTAGACCAACCAATAAAAACATCATTGGAACCAAGTGGGTTTTTAGAAATAAGTTGAATGAAGATGGTCAGATGGTTAGAAACAAAGCCAGACTAGTGTGCAAAGGCTACGCTCAGGTAGAGGGGATAGACTTTGATGAGACATTTGCACTGGTAGCAAGATTGGAATCTATACGGATGTTCTTAGCATTTACGGTTTATAAAGGCTTCAAGGTTTATCAGATGGATGTCAAGTCTGCGTTCTTAAACGATAATCTTGAAGAAGAAGTGTACATTGAGCAATCAGATGGTTTTCAAATTGGAGATGATCCAAACATGGTCTGTAGACTAAAGAAAGCCCTCTATGGCTTGAAACAAGCTCCAAGGGCTTGGTACTCTAGACTAGATAATTACTTACATCAGTTGGGACTTCGGAAGGGCATTGTTGATAGTAACCTATATGTTATGACAGAGAACAAAAGTCAACTGGTAGTGGTGGTCTATGTAGATGATATCATCTTTGGAGGGCAAAATGATGAGGTGTGTAGACAGTTTGCAGAGCGGATGATGGCAGAGTTTGAGATGTCTATGCTGGGGGAGTTATCGTACTTTTTAGGTTTGCAAGTGAATCAACAACAGAATGGTATCTTTATATCTCAAGCAAAGTACATCAAGGAGATGTTGAAGAAATTTATGATGGAGGATAGCAAACCAGTAAGTACTCCCATGGTAGTAGGTTGCAAGTTGAGCTCGAGTGACGAGTCAAGTTCTGTAGATCAGACTCTCTACAGGTCAGTGATTGGAAGCTTGTTATACTTGACAACATCAAGACCTGATATCCTACAAGCAGTGTGTTTGGTTGCTCGATTTCAAGCTAGTCCAAAAGAGACTCATCTAGTGGCAATCAAAAGGATTTTTAGATATCTTAGAGGTACGATGGAGTATGGTTTATGGTACCCCAAGATTGAAAGTTTTACACTCACAACATTCTCAGATGCGGATTGGGCTGGCAGCCTGGATGATAGGAAGAGCACGAGTGGTGGTGCATTCTTTTTAGGGTAGAGTCTAGTGGCATGGCATAGCAAGAAACAAGAATCTGTTTCTTTATCTACAGCCGAGGCTGAATACATTGCCGCTGCTGCTAGTTGTACACAGGTGATTTGGATGCAGAGACAAGTAACAGACTTTGGGATTCACAATGATGAACCAGTGTCTATTAAATGTGATAATATGAGTGCCATTAATATTTCAAAGAATCCAGTGCAGCATTCGAGGACAAAGCATATTGACATCCGATATCACTTCCTGAAGGAGAAGGTTAATGCCAATGAAGTGAGATTGGATTTTGTTCCTACATCTGAGCAAGTGGCAGATATTTTCACGAAAGCACTTCCCAAGGAAAATTTTGAAGCCCTTAGAAACAAACTTGGAGTTATCACTCCGCGAGCACAATAGATAGTATGTGTGTAGAGGGAGTAGATGAGTAAGCATAGAGACATCAAATCCCTATAGGATAGGAAGATGCGGTGGGCACTCCTATAGGTGAGTATATGCAAGGGGAGCTTCTATATAGGGGGAGCATTGCCACCCTTTGTACTTGTTGTCAAAGGGGGAGAGAAATGGAACACAGAGTTAAAATAATGTTGTCAACAATTCCAAAGGGGTAGATTGTTGGGCAATTGGATTGAATATTGTCATTGTTGGCAACTAGAATTAAAATAATGTTGCCAACAATTCTAAAGGGGGAGATTGTTGGGCAATTGGATTGAATATTGTCATTGTTGGCAACTAGAAGGTGATGTGTGGGTAAAGGTTTTAAAGTGGCTCAACTATTAATTTCGGTGAATTGATGGGTTAATTTAAGAGAAGGTGATATTTAAGAGAAGGTGATGTAAGCACAATAATTGCTTGCTGCCCATGTGGAGCCCAAGTTCTTGGTTTCAAACTACAGTTACATGTGATAATGCAAACAACAAGAATGTGACAGCCCAGCAAAAGAAAAACAGATTTTTCAATGCCATCTGTTGCCATACTATTGGTTCAACTATTGTTAATAGAATTAAAAAGGAAAGAGGAAGTCAAGTTCTAATAGAAGTCAAAGTCTCATACATGAAGAACTTGTTATCTAACTTGCACGGCAGCAACTTTTGGAGGAGAACTATA
>NW_024868695.1:8947-21945 GCF_013358625.1 Macadamia integrifolia | reverse complement strand
TGAGTTCCATCTCAGATTGAAGCAGGGATAAGTTCCTGGACCGTTGTAGCGGTTAAAAAGTTGAGTATTGGGGAAATACGAAACCCTATATGGGTATTCCTCTATGGAGTAGGCACTCTGGCTGAACCACGTATATCTGGTGTTATTGTCTTGCATTTATTTTTCTACATATATTTGAAGTGCGTATTGTGCAGAGTGGTGGGACACTGTCTGGTAGACTCAACCACATTGTGGTGTGAGGTGGACATGTCGTTGTTTGCATGATTGGTAATTACGGGATTGCCCCGGCCAATCTAGAACTTGAAAATTGGAAGTTCTTGTTGGGTGGCAATTAAGGAATTTTTAGAATCACTAATTCACCCCTCTCTCAGTGTCAACCTGAGAACATCAGTATCATATCGATATCAGAGATACTTTATACTATGGGCATGAGCATCTCTTTACTGTCAGTGAAGGGATAAAGCTCATTGTTGGTCCCCTCCCGTCTGAGATTTCTTTACTGTTAGAGCAGTTTGCCTAAGGAGTTTGTATCTAAATCCATAAACTTTCTCTTCATGGAAAGAAATGGGCAAAACTTGTCCTCGTATTACACCATATGCCATCCAGTGTCTGTTGTGGTGACAGGTATGGGCTGGGCTGGGCTGGGCCCGGGATACTTACCTCAATATTTATCATGATATCAACTTGGCTGGGTTCTAGATTTTTTCTACTGGAGGCCATAAGCTTTTATTTCTTTGAATAATAAGAAAATTCTTTATTGATATTGATTGTAGACCATTTTTCCTACATTCCAGTACTTGTGTCCGAACGTTTCTGGTTGCGTAAAATATACGATCTTAACCAAAATTAAATGCATAGATATTAAATTAAAATGGAGACTGAGTCTTTGCTCACCCATAATGAAGGTGAATGCAAAGGTGAAGATGCGACGAATCCTTTCTTTATTGCCATTAGTCATTCTGATTGAATTGAAATTTATCATGACACAAAATCTAACTGCAAGGCCAAATCACCATTAATGAAGAGTTTCTTTACTTTCCACATGGTTCAGAAAAAACCTTTCGTCTTAAAATAGATCATCTATCTATGGTGACTTAACCACTCCATGACCATTGACTCATAAGAGAAAATTGTGATTAATCCATGGTCCCCTCTTCTCCCCCTCCCCACCTTGGGTCTTGTGTGATTAGATTAGGATTAGAAGAGAGCATTTTCAACTCCGTAACATAAAGAGTGAGAATTTATAATGATAAAGGAATCTAATAACAAGGTCAAATCAATTGTGATCGGGAAATCTTAAAGAAAATTTTGTCTTAAACAGACTGACACTGAACCAACGATTTAGGGGATGGTATCGGTATCGATATCAGTTTGATATCGATCCAAATCGAATCAGTGGATATCGATCTATTTTACCTCTGATCTTTATAAAAATTATTATATGTTTTTTTCTATTTTACCCTTGAAACGATCCAGATAATTGTTCCGAATTGGTATCAGATTAGGGATCGGTCTCAGCCAATACCAATCTGATATAACCTATACTACCAATCCCAGACCGATACCTAAAACCATGCACTGAACTGCTTCATATCCAACCATGCATTTGGCCTGATAAGTTCTTAAAACATTGTAGAAAAGTCCATTGACACTGAAACATTGTGACCTTTTCATCGCAAGTAGGAAAGTGCAAATGTTAATTTCATTTGTCAGTCAACACACGGCAAGTGTTGCATTGGCTGTGGCTTGACTTTCCACTTTTCTCTTTCTAAAGTAAGAAGCCCATTTCAATTAATTTAAGACAAAAAACCCCCAAATTTAAGAGGAAAAGGAGACCTAATATCTCTCTCCATTATTCTTCTTCTTCCTCCGTCGAAGGAGCACCACTCCCTCCTCTCTCTCTCTCTCTTGCATTCTCATCCACTAGTCTAAACATTAAATTAAAATGGAGACCGAGTCTTTATTCACCCATGGTCAAGGTGAGGATGAATGATTACGTTTTAAAACCGTTGTTTGATAGACTTATAGTTATTGAATTGCTACATATCCAATCATGTGGTCCGGTGAGAATGCAAGATCCTATTAAAATATTGTAGAAAAGTCATACGGTCATCAAAATAATTGTGAATCCATGGTCCCCCAAGCCTCTTTTGGAATATCGGTATGTCTAGTCGTGGATGTGGGCCGTGGGGTGCACAAAATACATTATTGCATATTTGTGGAATTAAAGTTTTCCATTACGGCTGTCCGAGCTAATTAAGTCATGATTTTCTGTTAACTATGTTTGTGCCAGTGCAGCTCAATGGGAGCGTTTGTGAAATCAATAGGCAGAATTTCTGTCTTTCATAGGGTGGGGTAGTTTTTTTTTTTTTTTTTTTTGCTGAAGGGGTGGGGTAGTTATTTCGCACCCCCTATTGATAAGTAAGCTACATTTCAAGGTTATTTTTTCCTATATTTTATTAGGAGAAAAAAACCATGTATGCTTGTTTGTGTCTACACCTAGACACAGCGGGTGAGAAAAAACCATACTACCTTGCGTTGAAGATGCTCGTGCTTCCCCTCCCATTGGTTGTACATAATGATGTGTAACTTCACCAGCTGACAGTGTTCTCTTGCCCATTTTATTACTTATCTTTGGATTTGTATGCACTAATTAAGAGGAAAAGAAGCGTAAAAGGCAGCATGACTAAAACCCAACATCCTGACACAAGGAAAGGAGAAATTAGGGATGTCAATCGGTCAGGCCGAGCCAATCTCGGTCGGGGTTAATCGGGCTTGACCACTTAGAAGCCTTGCACCTTGTACGTCAGTTTAAGTAAACGAGCTTAACTTTGGGGGGCATCGTACGGTTTACAATCGGGCTGTTCGGTGTTGGACTTTAATCGGATTTCCTTAAATGGGTCTTAACTGAGCCTTAATTGGGCTACAGACATATTTAAGTCTAAACGGGCTTTAAATGTGCCTACTCTAAAATTCTTTTCTTAAGTGGGTTGAATGTCAAAAAACATATGAGGTAAATCTTTAATAAAAAAGAGAAATAATATGAGATTTTGGTTGTTCTTACAAAGAAAAAGAAAAGATTATGACCTTTACAACTTACAAAAATAAAGGTTAATTAAATCAAATCTTATTACAAAGAAAAGGGTAAGAAGCTTAATTTATTTCTTACTAGTAGTGGCAAAATAGGAATTTTATGTAGTATTAAAGGGGTCAGGCTAGGTCGGGCTACAATGAATTAGTTCAAGCTAGGTATATAAACGTGTCGGTCCGGTCGGGTGCTCGATGGGCTGACTACTTGTACTGTGAATGCTCGATTAATAAACATGTCGGTTTCGATCGGGCCTACTGGTGAGAGATCATGATTAGCACCTCTAGGCGAAATGACCTCTTTTTCACACCCATGAAAAATGAAGATTCCACTACTATTGATGCTTCAACATGTTCCCATTGGCACTCGCTGGTGCAAGGGCCACACTGTCTTTTGGAAAATACTCTCCCATTAATTAAGTAATGGATAAATGAGTAATATGATTGGATGATGATATTAGTAAGAGAAGGGAAGAGGCGCTAATGACTTTTTTTGGGTAAATAAAAACCTTAACCAAACATTGCTCAGACGGTGAAAGGTCTAAAACTGAACACACCTTTTCTGGATGCTAATTAAATTAGCGGAGGAATTCCCCAATATATAGTAGAAATAACTTAAATCACCTCCAACGTATCCAAAGGGGTGGAGGAATCCACAAATCCTTGTTAAAATTCCAAATTAGGAAGCCAACATAGAAAAAGAAAAGGAGACCTGCAATAGATGTGCTTTGATTTGACATGATCAACCAACAAGGCTGGTTCATATGGGAATACCCATTATTAATACTCTCCTCAGTTGAACGGCAAACCAAGGCCATCTCCATTTCAGTATTCATTGGCATGAAGCCAGATGAAGTGGGAGAAATTAACATACGAGTTTATTCTACATATAAAATAAGATTAAAAAAAAAAATCACTGTGGTTATATGTTTTTATGTTTTTGAAAGAAATTAAATATTAGGTATTAAAAATAGGCAAAAAGAATGCTATCTCCTGGTCCAAGTACACGTTATTGGGAGTGGCTAATGGAAAGGTGGGCATGAGTATCTTTTGTGTGGTTTTGCACGGGCCGGGTCTATATGCATTAGCTGTGTCTCTTTCTCCCCCTCCCCTCCCCTCCCCTCTCGTCCCGTCCCGTCCCGTCCCGTCCCGTCAAATGAAATAACAACATTGAGATGCTAACATGAGATCAATGAGAGGACACACATGGACATCAATAAGGGTGGAGGTGTAATTTCATCAACCTATATGTCTGAGAACAGAGACCCTACAACCAGGAATGTTCATTTCTCCATAAAATAAACTTATATCTAAATTTGTCAGAATATCTTAGGGGGTTTCATGCATGCCAATGAATGGTGAAATGTTAACCAAAAAAATAAAAAATGGTGAAATGGATCTATGGTCATGGTTTTTTTGTTTAATTAATTATTGTTGAGGGTATAAATGGGTAATTCCTTTAATTTCTGCGGGCCCTATTGGTTGATGAAGTAAATGAACGCAAAGACTAAAGACTCAAAGACGTGTGATATGGGTTGGTTCCATAATTGCGTTGCGCAAGTGGGTCGCTGCCTCCCTTATTTATACGTTCATTACTTTCAGTATTGGGAAGCTGTAAGAGTTTTGGAGAACGTCTTTCTCTCAACTCTAAAGTCTCAAGTCTGAATTCTGAAGTCTTCGGTTTTCTTTTCTGTGTTGAGTGAAAAAAAAAATGAAGTGGTGTTTGGTGAAGTGTTTATGGATTCCATTAGTTTTACTATTACTCCGATTTCAGCACTGCTGTTGTTTGGGGTGCTTGGAAGAGGAGAGGATTGCTCTCTTAGAATTCAAGGCTTCTTGCGATTGGAGTGCTTTTAGGTCTCATGATTATGATCAGTTAATACGCATAGGTGATCGCTTCCCACCATGGGTTGATGCTGAGAGAGGGAGTAATAGTAGTGACTGCTGTTCTTGGGAGAGAGTACAGTGTAATGTTACTACTGGACGAGTCATCCAACTCTCCCTTGGTGATATTCGTGGAGTATATGGAAAACCTGATTTTGATTCATATGCGAGTAGTAGTTGCTATATAAATGCGACCATATTTTCTACCTTCAAAGAACTGCAACACCTCGACTTATCTTATAATTTATTTGATGGTTGGGTCAAGAATGAAGGTATTTAATATCACTCTTTATGCTTCCTCATTTTCTCGGGTCACTTCTAATTTGTTTCCTCCCCCGTCCCCTTTCCCCTTGAATTCTTTTGTCATCAAAGCGAAAGATGGTGGCGGATGCATGGATACTATATATTTTTACGTTTTGATTACTTTATATTTATATATAATATATAATATATAATGGTGTTGCAGGTTTTGAAAGATTGGGTGGGTTGACACAGCTAGAGCTCCTCGACCTAACATGGAATAACTTCAACAACACCAGTATCTTCTCATCCCTGGGTGAACTCAAGTCCCTTACAACTTTGTCACTTTCAAATAATTGGATAGAAGGATCAATTAATTTGGAAGGTATATATATAACAAAGATTGAGTTGATCCCTTTTAATCTTTTTTAACTGAATACTACTGTTCAACGTCATAGTATTCCTTATATATAAATATATATATATATATATATATACTTTATGATTGTGTGCATGCAGCATTTATATCTACTCTTCCGAACATCAAATCATTGGATCTGAGTTATACCTTATGTGAGGGGATGGCCTCTTCTTCGCATACAAAACAAGGTAAGATTTGGTAAGCTAATCCATCTTTCAGCAGACTCTCAAAGATATGCCCTTTTGTTTTCACGCACAGCCATACATATCTTGAGATGATCAAGGCGATCGAGGCTCCAGACTCCCCACTCTCTCTTTCTTCATGGTTTCGATCGGCTTTTGATCACATGTTGAATAACCTTTCTTAAAGATTAAAGAAAGCAAAAATATAGTGTTAATTATTTAATTTAATTAATTATGCAATTGTACGTACGTAGGCTCTACAGTAAGTTTTGTTGGATTGGGAAAGCTCGAGGCTCTATATCTAGATTGGAATTATTTTAACAACAGTATTCTTCCATTTTTGGGTGCACTCACATCCCTCAAGACTCTGTCCCTCGGTTACAACAGTTTTGAAGGATTGCTTCATATGGAAGGTATATATATTTGCAGCTCATGAAATAATATATAGTTAATTTGGAAGGATCGCTTTAAGTTTATTTATATTGGCCTGCAAACATAATATAATAATAATTTCAGGATTCCTGTGTTTATTTCCTCTTAATTGTTACAGAATTAACTAATCTGCATAACTTGCAATCGTTGGATTTGAGTGGAAATGGTTTCAATTGCTCCTTCCAACCAATATTACAAGGTAAATTAATTAAAAGCAATATATCCCAAATGAAAAGTGGTGATTATGTTACCCAATAATATATGATGCTGATGATGATTCTTAATTAATTGTGTCTTTCTTTCTCATCAAGTGCAGAGTTAGCTAATAATCTGCCAAACTTGGAGTCGTTGGATTTGAGTAGGAATAACTTCAATTGCTCCTCATCCCAGCCAATATTCCAAGGTACGTAACAATAACAAGCCAATTTGAATAGTGTAGACTATAGATCTAGTACCCTTGTTAAACATGTGGTAATTACATCACCCACGGGTGAGCCGAGACATCTAGCTCCCCTGTTCATCATGCTTGGATATATGATTCTTAATCTCCTAAACTGTAGAGATCGAATGACACAACTCAACGTATGTACATGGCATACATAATGGGTACTGGGTACCTAAACCAGTAATTAATGTGTTAGGGCCTAGAATTGCATGTCCTTTATTGATTGGTACTAATACTACTACCTACCCTAGCAGAGCTTAAACTTTGTGGACACACACCTAATTCTTCATGTCACGCCTTTTACTCATTTCAAATTTTTAATTTTAGATTCATTGGATTTTACTTTTGCAGCTTTGTGTGGAATGAAGAGGCTTCAAGAGTTGCATCTTAGTCGGAATAATTTTGAAGGGATCCTTCCTCCATGTCTCCAAAATCTGACTTCCCTTAGGACATTAGATTTGTCCTATAACCAATTCACGGGAAACATCCAATCATCTATCATAGCTAGCCTCTCATCCCTTTCACAAATTTTTCTGGGCTACAATGACTTTGAGGGCACATTCACATTCAAATCCTTTGCTAACACTTCAAAACTTGAGGTAATTGACTTTAGAAGTGCCGGAAGCAAATTAGAGGTAGAAACTGAACATCCCCCTTGGGTTCCTCTTTTCCAATTGAAGACATTGCGGTTGTCAAATTGCAGTCTTAACAAGCAAAGTAATAATGATTTCCCCAGTTTTCTCTCTACTCAGTACAACTTAAGAGAAATTGATCATTCACATTGCAACTTAAGCGCTCAGCTCCCACCTTGGTTACTCGAGAACAATAAATTGTTAGAATCTCTAAACCTGAGAGATAACTCATTGAGGGGTCATTTTCTCTTACCATCTTATGTCCACATTGCTGCAAGGAGTATAGATATTTCGAATAATTGCATTGATGGATTGCTTCAAGAGAACATTGGTTACATTTTTCCAAATGCAGAGTATTTGAATTTATCTGTGAATACTTTTGAGGGTGGCATTCCTTCATCAATTGGTAATATGAGCTATTTGTCTGGTTTAGACTTGTCTAACAATAATTTTATTGGTGAAATTCCAAAGCACATGGGCATTGGTTGCAGCAAGTTAGTTGTCTTAGGACTTTCAAATAATGAACTGCAAGGTCAAGTTTTTCCTGCAGATTTTAATTTGACTCAGTTAGAGAGTTTATATTTGGATAACAACTCATTTTCAGGAGATATCTTAAGAGGATTATCCAAGTGCCTCAACCTATGGATATTGGATATTAGTAACAATCAGCTAACAGGTAGAATTCCTAGTTGGATGGGCAACCTTACATCTTTGACGGTGCTTAAAATGCGGGGCAATCTTTTACAAGGAAATATTCCAATTGAATTTCAAGTATTTAGGTTGTTGGAATTTCTTGACCTTTCAGAAAACCATCTTTCAGGATCCATAGTATCAATATTGAATTCAACAAATTTACAATACCTCCATTTGCAAGGAAATGGATTCATAGGTTCACCATCAATTGCTCTTATCAACAACTCAAATTTGTTGACATTGGACATACGAAATAACAACTTATGTGGTGGTATTCCTGATTGGATAGCTTCCCTTTCTGGTTTGAGGATTCTGTTGTTGCAAGGAAATCATTTAAATGGCCCAATTCCAAATAATTTTTGCCAATTGGAATGGATACGCTTAATGGATCTTTCTCATAATAGCTTATCTGGATCAATACCCCAATGTTTCAATAACATTTCATTTGGGAGGGGGATAGAGAAGGAATCTATATCTAACATCAAATATGAAGGATTTTGGGGGCTTGGGCCAAATTCAAAGACGGAAGCTTGGGTTGGTGTAGCAGAAGAAATAGAATTCATGACAAAAAATATGTATTTTTCATACGAAGGTGGAATCCTTAATTTCATGTCTGGGATGGATTTATCATTCAACAATCTCACGGGTGATATCCCACATGAAATAGGAACTTTAAGTGGAATTCATGCATTAAACTTATCACACAACAAGCTAACGGGATCCATTCCAAAAACCTTCTCCAATCTAGAGCAGATAGAAAGCCTTGACCTATCCTATAATAAGTTGACTGGAGAAATCCCTTCAGAATTGACTGTACTAAACTTTTTGGCAGTCTTCACTGTGGCACACAACAACTTATCTGGTAAGACACCAGATATGAAGGGACAATTTGCAACGTTCAGTAGCACCAGTTATGAGGGAAATCCATTCCTTTGTGGTATGCCTTTACCAAATACTTCTTCCTGCTCTTTCAATGGAGAATCAACCAACACATCTACAACAACTTCAAATGATGTGGGGAACAAGTATGACATTGATATGACTGCTTTTGCTAGTAGTTTTGCTGCTTCATATGTCGTGTGCTTGTTGGGACTTGCCACTATTCTCTACATCAATCCTTATTGGCGAAGAATGTGGTTTCATTTCATCGGAGGATGCATATACTCATGTCATGATTTCCTCTCTGATACTTACTATAAGCTATGCATCCATGTACGTAGATTTCGTATGCTTATTTGGAAAACTTTAATTGAGTGATGGCTTACTTATTTGTTCGGGGTTTGATATCTCCTGCTGATGGCAATGCCGAAGGTGGGGTTCTCTTTCCTCGCGTATTTTGTATTTGTTTGGGTATACCCACACTTTAATCTTGTATTTAATATTTTCTTTCTTTAATATATTACATGATCCTTTAGATTTTAAAAAAAAAAAAAAAAAAAAAAAAAAATTGTAAAATAGGCTTCATTTATGAGTCAGGTTGTGGACATCGATAATATATGCAGTCGTTCATCTTATTAATTTTATGTTTTTTTTTATTGTGCTTTTTAAAATCAAATCGATTATGTTTCAAAATGGAGGCCGAACCCAAAAGACTGTAAGAAACTGAAAAAACCAAAATCGACCAGGCTAAACCAAAATCAAAGCGTGGGTTAGGCTGCTCGTCCCTGGATGGCTGGGTTAGGCTCAAAGAGTTTTAGCTGCGCCTGGCTAAGGCCCAACTGAAAGTTTCGGGGTCAATGTTAGGCTTTTCCAGCCCAAATGCTTCTTATTTCAGGTTTCAAGTGGGGCCCACCGTATGGAGGGATGAGTAAGAAATTAAACTCCGGGACACAGTTTTTTTTCTTTTTTATTTTTTTATGGTGGGACCGTGGGAATGGAGAGAGTGGGGAGGAGATTTTAAGCCCAAGCGAATGGGCTTTTCCACAGAGAAAAATGGGTCCTTTTATGTAGACTGGAATAGGAATACCAATGGAGAAATTGTACTTGTTAACAAAAAATGATCCATGAAATTTTGAATGGGCTACCTATGGTATGAGATTCACAGTTGATTCTATCATAGCTTTCTTTACCATTAGAGCACTTTACCTGACGACTCTGCCTATAAATTGATAAGGCGCCTTTCGTTTTGAGAGGCTTTGATGAGATAGGATTTAAGGATTGGTAGAGTTGTACTTATTTTCTTAAAAGCATGGAAAAGTGAAGTGCCCAGGTCCGCCTATAAATTCTCATTTCTTTTTTTTTTTTTTTTTTTTGGTGGTGGGAATGGAGAGGTTGGGGAGGAGGCTTTCAGCCCAAGCGAATGGGCTTTTCTATGGAGAAAAATGGGTCCTTCTATATAGACCGGAATAGGAATACTAATGGAGAAATTGTAGTTGTTAATAAAAAATTATCCATGAAATTTTGAATGGGCTACCTATGGTATGAGATTCATAACTGATTCTATCATAGCTTTCTTTACCATTAGAGCACTTTACCTTACGAGTCCGTGTCTAAATGCATAAGGCGTCATTCGTTCTGAGAGGTTTTGATGAGTTGGGATTTAAGGGGTGGCAAAGTTATACTTATTTTCTTAAAAGTATAGAAAAATGAAATATTCGATTATTTGGGGTGGAAAATTTCTAGACAAACATTGGTTCTTGAGCTTTCCTCTCTGCTGACATGGCCTTCACCCCTTCCATCCCCTTGCAATGGCTCTTAATGGATGGAATCAAATTTCTGTTGTCTACTCTAGGCTCTGGGTGCTACTGTCAGTGCAAAGTCATACCATTGTTGCAGCACCTTTTGTCATCGCTCATCCTATCTCTCTGCTACAATCTCTCTCCATCTCCTTACCCATTTCATTTCTTTCCTCTCTCTGAAAATCAGGCTTTGAAACCTGATGCACTGTTCAAACAGTCGCACCATTGTCTTTCGTAACAGTCACCTCCTCACAAATAACAGTTTGGATCCTGCAACTCTAGAAATCTAATACCAATCCATTTGTACATGAATCATTCTCATAGTAAAATGGTTCCTAATTATCGAACACCAAATTGATAGCCTTGTCGGTGATTGGATTGAGACTTATGAGGAACAGAAACTGGTAAGAGATTGAAACGATCTGAATAGATAGGTATCCATTGTGGTTTGAATTTATTAGAAGATTTGTACTCGATATATGTTAAAAATGGAAGAAAAAAATCTTGACCAAAATAGAACCAAGCCAACTGTTTGACACCAATCGTAAGAATTACAAACCTAGACTAAGATGATTTAGCTGCAATATTCGAATGTAAAAAAAGGGGATGCAAGCCATCAATAATCTTGACAATATTCCTGAACTACTTTTTGTAGTTAATTAAGAATAAGCTGTCCACCTACTCTCTCCCTTTGATCAAAATATTGAGAGCATGATCAAGTCATCATATCAGAATCATTTTCGTACGGATTGATCTGTGTAGATTGAATCCACCCAATAACCAACTTAGTGGTAAACTCCATCTGTGTGCATGGATAAGCCTGTACAAGAACCTATTCCACAGTCCAAAATATTCAAAAAACTGAATTAGATTGTTTCGCAACTAATATAGTGAGGGGAGAGTTGTAAGCTCTGTATTTATTTGTCTTGATACCTAACTCGTTAAGGGAAAGTAACACATGTAAGTCCCTACACTAACAACTGATAACACGGTAACAAAATATTTTTGCAAACAAGATTGCATTGGAAGAATCACCTTCCCCTATTGGCCCTCACAATGAGGCTGCCTTGAACACCTTTCCTTCTAAAATGGCAAAAATATTACATAGATTGAGTCAAATTACCATTTTGAGTAGTTTTGTAAACCTAAATAGTAACTGAATAGTTTGTAATGGAAACCCAAATATGGGAAATGAGGTAATTTTTCCTAATTTCTATCACTCTGTTTAGGCCATCAAGATTTGGCTGCAATTAAGTTAACCTATATCTAGAATGTACAAAACTTACTTCTTGAATTATGGCTTTGTATATTAATAATGAAATATTTTCAACGGGAATGTAGCTCAAATGGTAGAGTGCTCGCTTTGCATGCGAGAGGTACAGGGTTCGATACTCTGCATCTCCATTACCTTAAGAGTGAGCAGTGATTTAATGGGTTACGTTGGACCTAGGATCACCATCATCATCTCATACAAGATGACAACAATGCCTCTTAGATGAGCTCACTTTTTTTCATTTTTCTTTTTTTAGTTAAAGCTTGAGACAAATATAATTGAGATGGAAGGAAGGGAAAGGCCTCTAATGATGGAGACTTAGGGGTAGGGAGAAAATGGTGTCATGGAGTTTAAAGTTTAATCAATAAAATTTTAAGGTGTTTCAGTATTCCCTCAAACCAAACATCAATGGAGCTAATGGTGGTCGTCTTGAGATTGTGTAAGAGTGAGAGAAAATGGCGAAGATTGAACACCAAATTGTCTTAGATTCGATGTGCTGAAAAGTTTAGGATCTTCAAGCTGTCAGAGACCTAGACATCATATAGTAGAAAGGAGAAAGGGATACAATTGGATTAAGGGAGTCAATGCCCATATAAAACTCTTGTAGTTAATTATCTATATTCTACAATGAATACGGTGCATTATGTTGTAAAGTGATGAATTGAGAAGTTACAAACTTATTTTGATTGACATTTGTTTTATTCCTAAAAGTTTTTAAGTCAATGGTAAAAATAAGATTTCAAAATAATTTGAAATTAATATTCTCATAAATTATCATTGTCTTGCTCGACTATACTGATGAAATGATGAGACTTTACTCTTGTTGAAAAAAAATTGGTGTATTATTAGGGCAACAAAATAAGGTCCCTACTTCTTTTTCACCAACTTCGATTACAACAAGACTTCCATGACATAATTTACGAGAGAGGAAAGATAAAACTAAGAAGCTGCTGACTTCCAATAGCATGAACGTCAATTAATCTATAGCTTTCATTCACCCTTTTTTTTTTTTGGTGGGGGGGGGGGGGGGG
>NW_024868695.1:0-8927 GCF_013358625.1 Macadamia integrifolia | reverse complement strand
GGGGGGGGGGGAGAGGAGGAGGATGCTGGTATTATGGAGTTGATGTTTAAATTTTGTGAATTTTAAATGAAATCAATATAGAAAATGGAACAAATATTTAAAGGCATTTTAGGGTTTCCATAGCAGTCTAGAACCAATCATCAATATGGATAAAGATTGAATACCAAAAAATTTGTAAGAGAAAATGAAGAAGATCGAATGCCAAAGAGTCCCTTAATACTTTTCTCATTCATTCATAAAAGCAAAATTTCACATCTCTCTCTCTCTCTCTCTCTCTCTCGCTCTCTCATACTTCAAAATCTCTAGATTACTCTTCCCTCAATCGTTTGAACATATTAATTGATTCAAACCCCAGATTACTCTTCGCTTGATTGACTCAATTCCTAGAAAAATCCCATGCAAAATAGGATTTCTTAACAAGAGATTTGAGAGCAATGGATTGAGCGGCTTCCGCACATGGATTTAGTAATTGGTATCCAGACCTTGGCATCCAATACTGATCCAAATCGATCTACATCAAACGAATTTTCCCTTATTTCCCTTTGAAAATTAAGTTTTTTTTTTTTTTTTTTGTTTAAACATTTTAACCCGTACCTCTATCCTACCAAAAAAAAAAACCCCCATACCTCTACAAATCGGCCGATTCGATATCAATTCCTCAAATCCTTACTTTCACAATGATTGATTACGATCCAGTTATGGCTCTTGAAGAAGAAGAAGAAACTACCCAATAGTTACTAAGATTTAAAGTCTACTTAAACCTCAATTGGTCAGCTTCCTCTTTTTTTTTTCTTGTTAACCAAAGTGTCCGGGTCAGCTTACGTGCACACAGTGCGTACGACAGGGTTCAATCCCACGAACTCCTCCCTTGGGCCTCAACTCTTCAAGCCGGAGTTACGACCACTAGGTTGTCCTAGTGTTCGTAACTCGCTCTCGTCACTACTCTATTAATAGATGAAACGAGATTAATATTATAAATGTGATTAACGAAACACAGTTCAGATATAGGGGGTGTAACTCAAACGGTAGAGCGCTCGCTTTGCATGCGAGAGGCACAGGGTTCGATAGCCCGCATCTCCATTACATGAGCAATGAATAGATGCACTGGGTGGAACTTGGGCTCCCACCACCATCAGAATAATATATGATGACAAATTAGTGCCCTTATATGAGCTCATTTTCACTCAGCATTCTTGCATAAATTTTTTTGGGGTAAATTACATTGGATATTACTGACCATGTTTCTAGTCTGAAAATAACTTTCGGTATTTTTATTTATGGGTCAAAATTTTGGAAACAAAATGTGTTCGGTAATGCATAATAATTTCTATTTCTGGATCACAAGAGAGAGAGAGAGAGAGAGAGAGAGAGAGAGAGCTAATTAAACAGAGAAGTGTTGAAACTGTCTTGTTCGACTTGTCCCCACCCTCCCTTATTTCTTCTTTTTCTTTCTGAAAAATTGAAGTTCTAAATTTTTTGCTTAACAATTTTCAGCTTTTAGTGTTTATCAGCAATTGGTTTATTCCTAGAAACAAAAGAATGGACTAACGGTAACAAACGTATCTTTATTTATTTTTGTTAAAAAAAAAAAAAGTAATATAAGTTTTTCAATTTGATCTGTATTAGGTTTAACTCAATTTGGTTTTGTATGATTTACATATTATTTGGTCTGGATCAAATCGACATATTTTAGGTTAAAATCGAAGTTGGAACCAAATCTAACAAAATTTGGTCAATATAAATGACCATTTTTTATTTTTTGTTCTGATTTTAAATTGATCCCATTAAAGAGCAGGTGTTATATACAGGCATATCTAAGGTTATATTTAGATTCAAATCCGATGGTTATAGGTTGTTTCATGAAGCGCACATATGTATACTGCAATAAAGAAAAATCAAGGACTTCAAAGTGGTGGTAGACCAGTGATAACCTGTGATAGGATTTGGGATCAATTCATAGGTAATGCAAGATGAGTGTAATTTTGTATTCAATAAAAAACAAAATTAAAAAAAAAAAGATGAGCGTCTTTGAGATTTCATAATTCTATTTTTCTTGCGACTTGTATGAGTTATAATATCGCACGACATGCATAGGAATCAGAGGGCAGGGGTCTTTTTCAAGGATTGCAAAGTGACAAAGAATAAGGATGGAAAGAAATAGAAGTCTAACTATGAATGCCTAATTTCATGTTTGAGAAAGGAAATCAAGTTTATATGATACTTATGAGCTCATTATAAATTTCGAAAAAAGAAGAAGAAGAAGAAGATGGTTTTGTGAAAGAATGATAAGAGAGTTATTTTTGTGAGTCATAGAACAGCCATGAAAGGTGGAAAGGAAAAACTATCAATAATATAATTTTAATAAAAGTGGTTATTACAACTTGCAATGGGGATGTAGCAAATGGTAGAGCGCTCGCTTTGCATGCGAGAGGTACAGGGTTCAATAACTTGTATCTCCCTCATAAAGAAAGTGAGCTATGATTGAATGCATTAGGTGGACCTTACAAGATGAGGTTAATAATGCCCTTATATGAGCCCAAATTTTCCCAGCACCTTCCTTTGATGCTTGATCTATATTTAACAAGTTGTAGTGTCACAAGCTTGGTTTTTAATTAATCTGATCTTATTTTTTATAAGATTTCTTTGGCTTAGTTGTTGGATTTACTTTTTTATTAATGAAAACAAGTTGAGAGACACGAGAGAAGAATCCTCTCTCTCTCTCTCTCTCTCTCTCTCTCTGAGTGATTGAGTGTAAATTAGGGTTTTGAGTGGAGGAACTTGCATTTAAAGGAATACAAAGTTGTTTGTCTAAGAATGACTCACTGCGAAAGGACTAAGATTGCGTGGAGGCTTTGCATATGTGAAGCTTCAAGTAATAATCAAAATATTTGCATTAATTTATGTTGAGTGGTAGAACTTACCGATAAAACAATCCAAATCATTTTCAAGTCCATCTAATAAAAGGGGGGGGGGGGGGGGGGTTATCGTGTCAGGTCGACGGCTGATACCACGACAAAAACTTTAGCTAACATAGAACTCAAAAGCGGGCAAAATAGAAGTCAAATAGACTTCTTCCTAATTGGAAGGATTGATAAGTTACTATGTAAAGACTGAAATTATATCAAGGGAAAGCTTAATCATGTAACGTAGAGTAATGGTCATGGGCTCATGTTTTAAAATATTCGTAGAAACTGTGAGTTTATTCGCCCCTAGAATAAGATGATGAATTCAAAAGGACAAAACATAAAGACATTTACAAATACATTGTTACATGGGGAATGCTAGACCAAGGTGAAGGCACTAATGTGATGTAGCACGAGATGTCTTCTTGTATTAAAAAAATAGATGAGTTGACTAGAGATATTCAAGATCAAATCCCTTAGTATATGCTTTTGACTGATGATACTATTGGGATGAATGGAACAAGAGTATGGATAAATTCAAAATTGAATTATAGAGACGAACCTTAGAACAAAAAGTTTCAAGATAAGTAGAACAAAAACATAGGATTGAAAGCAAGGTGGTGAACTGATGATAACAAAAGACCTCAAAGTGAAAATTTTAGGTATTTAGGTTCAATTATAAATAGGAAAGAAAAAATGGAGGATGATGACACAAAAAATTAGAATAAGGTCACCGTCCAGAATATTATGTGATCGACATATTCCTTTAAATCTCAATGGAAATTTTAGGACAACTAAATGGTTAGCAATGATGTATGTAGTTGAATATTGGACCGTAAATAAACAACATGTAAACAAAATTAGTATAACTAGGAAGAAGTTGTTGAGATGGATTAATGATAAAATTATAAGAGATAAAATACAGAAGGAACACATTAAGCTAATATAGTAGCAGCCTTGATGATAAGTTATGAGAAAATCATTTGAGATCACATGAAGTCATGAACATGTGCAATAAAGGCCTTTAAATATGTTTATACAAATTAAGGATTTGATCAAGATTGAAAGAGCTAAAAGAACCCTAGATATACCCAAAATAATTCTAGAAGAAGTGGTGAGGAAAGACATGCATGGCATGAGACTAATAACTAAGTATAGACTATGAATAACAAATGATCACGAAAAAAATGACCAATTTAGCTGACCCCGTTGTTGGGATAAGGCTGAGTTATTGTTGTTGTAAAAAGGTTATTGGTTCAAGAGTTATAAGTAATTATAGATCAAACACAGAAGACTGAGAAATTTCCCCTTACTAAAAATTTAAGCACCTTTCAATGTTGGCACTTTCCCTCGATAATCATCCATCTGGAATCATCATTAGAATGATTGAGACAGAAAACTAGCCAGATTTTTCTCTATTCGATTATGTCATTACTACAAGAGGTGATCTGCAGAATTGGAGCCAAATCACCTCAACCAAAGCAATGAAATCTATTGAAATGTCTGGTACCAGAATTTTCCATCAGAGTAATAATAAGATTCTCATCATGAACAACGAAACCATACTTTCCATTCACTAATTGAAAAGAATCCTGCCTGTCCACTACACACAGTTTTGCAGATTAAAAAATTTACCCAAAAAACGAGAGGGGGGGGGGGGGGGAACTGATGGTATACACCAGATGGCTAACATATCTCGGAAGAAATCAAACAATATCAAACCACACAACCTAGGAGAATAAAATATACAAGGGACAGAGAAAAGGAAAAGCGAAGGAGAGTAATAACCTCCCTGTGGAGTAATTCCACACTTATGCTGGGTTTTCATGCTGACCACCCTATTCAGAACGATCCCATATAATTGCTGTTGATCCATAGAATGGTATAGAATGGGTATCCATGAAAACAATTCCTAAGGTATATATTGCAGCAAGGGTTTAATAACTCTGTCATGCTTTACCCCCTAAACCGAACAACAACACAAGATATGTCATCTTTACTGTCTCTATTTACCGCTTCGGCTGTCAGCTGCTTGGCAGCCCTCTGTGGATCCTTGATCTTTCTAGCAATATCAACTGCCTCCTGATTACCCATTACCTGGATCAACAAGAATCAACAAAAATAAAACTTCATGAATATGCATATAGACAAGGACATGTTAAAATGGGTACTATTGGGATAAGATGTGTCACCTTCCAGAGTCCATCACTTGCAAGGATGAGAAGATCAGTACTGCCATCAATATCAGCATTTTGTATGTCGGGATCTGACCGCAAGTGTGATTTTAGGCTCTTATCTCCAAAGGCACGAGAAACTGCCAACTGACCATTTACTCTAGGGACATCTCCTGATTAAAAAAAAAATGGGAATATAAGATTATATGGACAACAAACTCTCCATACAGATATTTGAAAGAGTATCCAATTCAAAAAATTCTGCTGAAAGGGATAATAGCAAAGCCAAAAAGCCTATCAGTTCACATTACACCAAGTAGTTAAGCTGAAAATGAACAAACACACACCATCAACAATTTAACCACAATAATTTCTGAATGTTAAAGACTTAATCCTCCACATAAATATCAGAACACCCACAACCCTAGGTTGGAGTCTTCTAAACAAAGATGGACCAGATAACTTGAGTATTTCATGCACCTGGAAATGGATTTGGAATGTCACCAGAACCCTAAAACTAAACCTGAAGCTCACAAGCTTCCTAATGGTTCTAATATTTTTAAGAGTTTCTTTTTCTTTCTCACCTTGATAAGTCAAAAGAATTTAATTAAAAGAATCCCCAGTATACAAAGTTGAGAAATAAAGGCAACACCAAAAAAAAAAAAAGTGTGCGACTACAGCAGATAAAACTTCGAGCATTATATGGACCTGAAATGGAGTTGAGATGTCTCCAAAACCATATAACTAGACCTAAAGCTCTATTTCCTCCTCAGCAAGACAAATGAATTTAATTTGAAGAAGCAATTTCTTAGATAGGGCATACCCAATGCACGGCTCCCGCCACTGCAGGGTCTGGGAAGGGTCAAAATTTACACAGCCTTACCCATGCTTCGCAGAGCAGCTGCTTCCTGGCTCAAACCCGTGACCACTTGGTCACAATGGAGCAACCTTACCATTGCACCAAGAAATTGAAGAAGCAATTTCTTCTTCATCAATATGTCAGTCCAAAAGAAGAAAAAAAAATGGACAAGGTTTACTAGTTTAGGCAACACAAAAAACAGAAGGTTCATGAAACAAGAAGTTCCAGCTAGATCTAGTTTCTGCAGCTGAGATGCCTTAAAATTCTTCACATGCTGAGCTCCAAAAACATGCTGGCTCACTGGTTTATACAAAAAACATAATCTGGTTGTAGATGCCCTCATGTTGCTCCTTTCACACTGAATAGGCAGCTGAAGTGGATGACCAGTCTTGAATAAGCTGTGCTAACGAGGCAACAACTGAATACCAAGATATGCCCAAAATCCCAGAGTAAAGGGTAACAAGACCAGAACTCATTCACAACAGAGCAAGAGATGAGAAAATGGCAATTAGTTTCTATAGTCTTGGTCACATTGTACAGATATTTGAGAGAACCATTCCCTGCTTGTCAAAAGATTAATAGTCAAAAGATGGACAAGATGCCATCCAAAATTACAGATTGCACCTTCAAGGGGCATGAAGGGGAGAAAGCATGAAGCTGTGACTCAAAGAAACTGATCTGAGAGCCTTCGTTTCAATATTCTTTGGTCCAAATGGCTGTAGTGAGCTCTTCCTGACAGAAACTAGGGCAAGGAGTGCCAAGGACTGGTGCCAGTTTCAGTTGTTTACAACCCCAGTAACCTGGGTATTAAACTCTATTTGGGTCCTGGAATGTGATAGAATCTGCCACTTATGAGCATTTATCAAAGGCTATAATGCAAGTATCAGGAAATTTAAGCTTAAGAAGTTCCGTCTTTCGTCCAAAGATCTTCCTAAGGTCTAACAGTACTATCACATAACAGTACAATTGAGGACGAGAAGCCTGCCGAATTGCATAAAAGCATTCCATATCCCCACCCATGACTGGTACATACCTGATGCGCCCCAATTGTTGCTGCAGCAATATTTCTATACTACTCCTTGTCTACATAAGCTATTTGTTTCAACCAAACCCCTAGAGGCTAATGCCATTTAGAAGCAAGGTTCCAGGTTACGGAAAATTTCGCTCGCAAAACATTTTGTTTTTTCGCAAGTTGTCAAATGAAATGTTACTGTTTTGGTGAATTTTCAATGGTATGTGTCATTTCGGTATCGTTTCAACTAATACGATATAATCCTTCTATATAAAGGGCATAGTGTCGAATAAAATAGGTTGAAATTTTGACCCATTTTGTTGGTTTTGACTGGAAATTTAGTTTTTTGTGATTTTTGGCCAAAATCACTCCCATACAAGTGTGGTTTATAATTTTATGTTTATTCATTACTAAATGAATATTTTAATTGTTTTAATTAAATTACATACATTTTGTTTGGAATAGGCCATATTGGAGAACGTATACAGCAGCATACATTGTATATTACAATCCAATGATTCCACTATGTTTTAGAGGGCCAAAAATAGGGTTTCCTAGAAGTTTCTGGACCTAATTTAGCTTTTGGGCCTGAAAACATCCACTGAAGCCTTCCAGGTTTTGGTTGTAATTTCGCAGTTTCGTGAAATATTTCAAACCTGGCTTGAAACCGAAACCTGGAACCTTGTTTAGAAGTTACATATCTTTTCAGGACATTAAGCTCTGGAAAGTACACTTTTCCGCAAGCCATCAAATATCAAGTGCTAGTTTCTCATCCATGCATTCTATCACTGATATACACCTGTGAATAGACCCCGGAAAGTAGAGTGGAGGCTGTGACTACAAGAACTTAGATCTCTACCACTTCGACAAGAGTTCTTCAAGACCTAATCATCAAAGAAAGGACTTTGTCTAATGCAAATTCATGTCTGGAGGGAAAAAATTTCAGCCTATGGTGTCTCGCAAGCTCCCAATCATATTGCAGACCCAGTTGAGAACCTGGTTACATTCATATGCCTAGCAGACAATTCTAGCAGAGTGCTTGCTAAAGGAGACGAGACTCATAAATCCTAATCACCATGAGAGTGGTGACACATAAAAATAACGAGTCATAATCTACATACATGATTGTAAAGCTAAAACTATATTCAAGAGGAAGACAGAACCTATGACAAATGAAAAAACAAGAACAAAGATAGTTACTTGTATAAAATACAAAAACTACACTGCTCCAAAGTGCATACATATTATCTGCTCCACGATTCACAATAAGATTTCTTTGCTCTAGAAAGAAACTACATTGAAGAACATCACACCAATCAACAGCCCACCAACCACTTTTTTTCCCTTTTCTTTTTTTCATGAACGCCATATTCTCTTAATATCAATATGCATATAGCATTGGTTACCTAAACAGATATTGCTAAAGAATCAAATCCGCTACAGATACTCTTTCATACATAGTTGCACGGTGTCTAGGTGACCAAGGCGCCTGAATGCCAGGCATCACCTTAACAACTATGCTTCCTTAAAACTTCACAGCGAGGTGCTGATGTTGTTCTAGTGATGAAGAGAAGTAATGGAGGAAATGACTGGTGAGATATTAAAACACATGCCTAATAATTCCTCTTTCCAGCGGTTATATTTCTAAGAAGTCCAGTACCATTCAGTTAGATAGTTAAATTGAGGATGATTTCAACTAAAGCTCTCTTTCAAAATTTCCCATTACAGCATTAGATCAAATACCATTTAGTGATAATTAAAAATATAAAAAGGGTTGTTCAAACTGGTTTTTCCTCTCATTTTTGTATGCTTAGTAAGATGCTCCTTTTGGTAACAAGTAACTAAATACTGGACGAAAAACGATATTTTGGTCCCCTTGGGATGCAAACTAACTCCCAAAATCTGGGGTTGACTGGGTTCGTAACCAGGGTGATATAACAACTTCTTCCCAACCCAACCAGTAACGCAAGTGCAGGAAA
>NW_024868694.1:61193-70823 GCF_013358625.1 Macadamia integrifolia | reverse complement strand
ATATCTGTTCTGCATGATAGCATGATATTTGTTACGTTATCCTCGACGTGGAGTTGTTCCCTCTATCATCAAAGTAGTGTTACAACTTCGAGAAGGTTGTGACATTGTTCCTACAATCCTGGCTGAAACACTTAAAGGACTGGACCAGATGGTCATTTCTGAGAAATTTGGTACAAATCACTACATGGGGTGTCCTACTGCTTTCCAACTTTGGTTGACTGAGAAGCTACAATTGTTAAGGCCATTCCAATATAGTAAATTGACAGCCATCCAGTACCAGACAAGGAGGAAAATTCTAGAATTCCACTCAATTGCTAATTGGCAGGAGTACCTTCAAGAAAAAATTGAAGATAATATCAGATGGTCCTGTCAATGGTCGTCAATTGAGAATCCTATTATGAATACCCCAGGGTGCAATTATGTTAGGCTGATGGGTTTGACTCACACGTCATTTTATCTACCTACTCATCTGCGAACACAATATCAGTTACCTCAAACAGATCCAGGAGAAGTTATAAACTTTTATCCCCCGGAGCAGCTATCCACTAGTGTCATAGATCTGCTGGCAGATTTGTGGCAAAGACAGTTGGTGTAAGGTCTTTTAGAAGAAAGAGTTCTAAACACTTAAGTGAAGACAATTGAAGATCTGGTATTTTGGTTTGTTGTACTTTCATGTAACCATTTTTCATTTGTTGTAAACCTAAGCTTAGAGTTGAAATAAATTTAGCATTTTCTATCTACCTTCACATAAGTGGTGGGAATAAAAAATAAAAAATAAAAAAATGAGAAGGGAATCGTACATAACCTAAGCAAAAGAAATAACATTGTTATAACATAACAAAACACCAGCATCCATTGCATCCTTGCATGATATGTACTAACATATGTACAAACATTGTTTAGGTCGCAAAAATAAAATAAAATAAAAATAAAAATAAAAATAAAAAGCCAAAATGTCATTTTAAGAATGGCATTTCCCTGACAGTGCCATAAGTGTAACTTCAGTGTTAAAGTGCTGCAAAAAAAAAAAAAGTCATTTCTACAACAGTGCCAAAAAGTGCTGATTGTATGGTAAAGATTATATAATAAGAATGTCATCTTCATAACAGCATCAGAAAGAGCCAATTTTATTTTAAGATGCCATTATATGAATGACATTTCTATAACAGCACTAGAAAGTGCCAATTCCATGCTAAGATTCCATTTTAAGAATGATATTTCTCCAACAGTGCCATAAGTGTACCTTCAGTATGAAAGTGTAGCAAAAAAAAACATCTTTTCTACAACAGTGCCAGAAAGTGCCAATTGCATTGCTAGGATGATATAATAAGAATGTCATCTCCACAACAGCGTTAGAAAGTGCCAATTTTAGCCTCATTTTCTATGAAAATATTGAAAAATATTAATCTCAGTGTCAATTTTCATGTTAAGATATCAGTAAGATCAGAAGTATCAAGAAATGTTACAAAGATTTCAATTTGATCAGAAAAGATGAGGTACGTTATAAGAACGATATCCTTACAATTCTCTTCCTCATTAGAAAATAATTATACTTTGAGATAATTCCCTCATACTTGCATTCTTGGCCAAGTCCAAGACATTTCATATATGATTCAGTTCTTTTTTTTTTTTTTTTTTTTGTTAGAAGATTAGAATATATTAAAATTGAGAAAAAAGGAAGAATATATTACAAGTTATAAGCCAGAAGCGAGTCTCCACCTTTGGCATTGCCATCAGCAGAGACTCACAACCGCTATCTCATAAATCTGAATCTAGTTATTCCTACCACATCAAAAAATAGCTCACTCATGATATGATGGGGGAGAATAACATCATCAGAAGTGGCCCCAATCTTGGCTGCTTCCTTGGCCAAATAATCCACAATCGGATTAGCTTCCTTGTAACAATGCGAGATCTTCCAAACAATACTATTTAGATAATTGGGAAGGTGACTCCATTCCTAACAAACAAACCAAGGAAAAAGCCGATGGTGAAAGAGCCCAACAGCTGCAGAAGAGTCAGACTCAATCCAAAGGCGATGGATATTCCTATCACGAGCAATTGAAATCCCCTTAATTATACTCCAAACCTCTGCTGTGAAGCATGCATCTTTCCATCATGATCTTTGAACACTCCTCCTCCTCTTGCGTGCCCTGGATTACCAAGAGAGCAACCATCTGTGTTTAGCTTCACCTAATCATGCATGGGCTTACACCAATGAACTTCCAAGATAGCAATTGGGCTCTGAGACGATATAGTAAGTTGCAATATTCTGCACAGGATAAGGTCTTCAACGGTCTTGGGAGAAAATTTTTGACTACTACATATGAAATGGATGTCCCCTTTTATATTGCTTGAAATCATGGCTAAGTTTCTTTTCTTCATTTCAAAGCACCTTAGATTTTTTTTTCATGCCAGATTGCAGCAAGGGAAGAGAATAAGGTTGCCGCCCATGCCTCCCTCAGAGACCAACTTTTAGCCTTGTTTTTCCACCAAAACACCAAATCAGCGACTGAAGCTTTAGGTGACCAAGTCAAATTAAAAAGACCAGCAATCATTCTCCATAATTCAGAAGAAAAGCTACAATCAAGAAACAAGTGGCATAGGGACTCAGAGCAAGAGCCACAAAGGTCATAGCGAGATGGGAATGGGATACGCTTAACTTAAATTTGGTCAACGGTCGAAATTTTCCCATGGATCAGACGCAAATTTAGTTTGAGTATGTGAGTATGCTTCTCGGTTTGGTTTCGGTTTCAAGTGTAAGAACCTTCGGTTCAGACCGAAGCCGAACCGAATTGTCTTAAAACCAAAAAAAAGGAAAAAAAAAAAAAACCCTTTTATAGTAGTATCATTAAGACTCAAGTGGGATTTCTTCAATATTCAATTTTGAAAATTCAAGAGTGTTTTTTGCAAGCTCTTTTTGTTTTATAGGTGGTAAGTGTTTTTAGCAATTTATCATCACATATATGCTAAGACAATTTTGGAGTTAGCAATAGCCATAAGGCCAATAACTTGAGCCCATTATGGCCTATGGTCCATCACAATCATGGTTCAAAGTGGAACCGTTTTCATAACCAAATTAAAACCAAAGTACAAAACCGAATTAAAATTGCATATCGAAACTGAATTGGAACCAAAACCGAACTGAGTTAAATTGAATCAGCTTGAGTATCTTAATATGGAACTGAGTCGGTTCTCGATTCGGTTATGATCCACTTTACCATCATTTGGAACCAAACCAATTGACACCCTTACATATGACAAATTAAATTGCAGTTTTAAATATGGTAATCGTTTTTTTTTTTAGGCACTATCAACAACACAGCAACTTTCCACACACAACCTATTTTTATTGAGTCATTTACCAAGTTGATTTGTTTCATTCCATTTAAGATGGCAAATATAAATTTTTTTTCTCTGGTAAAGGATTTTGTTTTCTGTATTTTTTCCAGGGAATTGGGCATGGCTTCGATTAGGAAGCGGGGACCCTATTGAGTATCGTTTATATCCAATTCCCAAAATTGCCACAGGAGTATTGGCTATATGGCGAAGGCGGTGGGACAACCTATTAAGATTAATAAGTGTACTAGGGAGTCATCGGTTAGCCATTATGCTCGTGTATATGTTCATTTTGAGACACCAAGTACACTAGGGAGTCATCGGTTGGCCATTATGCTCGTGTATGCGTTCATTTTTATGTGTCTAATGAAAGAATTGATGAAATCTTGATGGAGCGTGAACAAGTTGGAGCTTTGAGATGTTCGTTTTCAAGCAGTAAAAAAGAGCAGCCAAATGCATGAGGCTCCTGCTATGATTCCCATAAGAAATTTGGGCATTCCATTCAAAATAATCGGATCCTGTGTCCTTAAGATTTCACTGTGTCCTTAAGGTTTCACTATCTTACCTATAGTTTCAAATTTTCTATACCTTGAGAGAGAGAGGTACCTCTTTGAGGAGGAGGCTCCAAACCAAAGATTTTCTCCCTCATCACTTCAACGAACCAAAGAAAAAAAATCCTTCCGAGCCTCTTTAACAAACATGGGTTGTGGCCTGATGTTTGCTGCAAGAATAACTCAACACGGAAAATTCCAAGATGAGTTGTGGCGAGCAGGAAACAAAGAATATGGAAACTCCAGATCACTCCATTCTGGTTTATCCAATGACAGACTTCAATCAATCTTGGGCCAAAACCTAACAGCTTAAAAGCAAGATGGTTTGGATTCCAAGTAGATGTATCATAGTGACATGCCATGATTGCGTGATTCACTTTCTTCTGAGTATGTAAATCAACTGCATATACTTTTACTTTCTATAAAACATGGCAATAATAGACTTGAAATGGGAACGGCTGACTATGACACAAGGCTGGTGGTTCAGAGAGGTTTCCATGGATGAGTTTCACGGCTCCAATTGTGACATTCATATAAGATCCTTCGACACTTTCAGTACTCCATACGCATACATGGTACCCTAATTTCTCAACAACAAAATCGATGAGATCCTCAGCAGAAATCGCACAAGTAATTTGTTCAGTTTCAATGGGGCTTTTCTCACATATCTTGAGGGTGTCTTGAATATACTCATCCATTTTTTATTCATCCACCACACCAAAAAGCTTCTTCAATTCCTCAATATGTGCAAAGGAAAATGGAATTTTTTATGCCAGAGGTTGTGGAAAAAATGATTTATATGACACTGGGTCTCTTAAATCAGGGATAAACATGAAACCTCCCTCTTTCACCACTGGTTCCAGGAAATATGGCAATCCCCCTTGGCTGGCAATTGATAGGGGTGTTTCATTTGGATATTCATATGTTAGTTTGGCTTCATTCCACTGTGCAATTGGTGGCAAAAGTTGTGTCATCCATTGTATTCTTTATCAGTACATTTGTAGAACAAGCAATGTTAGCCATCTTACAAAATGAACGCAAGTGGAAAGCCAATTCATTTTCCTCTATAAGTTTCATAAACATCGTTATATGATGCTAACTTAATGAAGAAGCCTTCGCAGCTAACCAATGTAGAGGGTGTGGAAGACCAATATGTTCTTCCCAATATTGTGAGAAGACATTTTCAGCTTGAGAACCCTGCAATTTTAAAAAAATAACAACCAACCATGAAAGATAAAACATGAATAAGCAACAACCATGTTAAAATGAATGGATAATTGAAAAACATCACTTTCTTACACTGAAGTATGGTACCATTAGAAATCCAAGCAACGGAATGGGATACTTCATGGTGGAACTGAAACAAAGAATGGAATGAGTTGGGTCTATGACTTTGTGGGAACGAGTTGGGTTGATGCATGAAGAGGGGCGTTTGAATATAAAAAGGGAACTTTTATATTACAAACAAATTAAAAAATGGGGAGGGGAGTTTTTGCTAGCCTCTAAATGGCTTAGATGTATTCTTTAATTTCCTAATTTCTCTTAAATAAATAAATAAAAGGTCTTTTATGACTACTGTTAAAGAAAATTTCAAAATTCCCTTCAACCTTACAAAATTTAAGGAAAAGTGCTTTTTGCGTGGGAATGCGATTCATGTAAATGCACAAGGACCAATAGGAACGCATATGGAAACATCTATAGAAGAGTCATTTTTCCTTTTATGGAGGGTGGATCGGTCATTTTACCCCCAATGTGTCTAAATGTAAGGGCCACACTCCCTCACATAAAAATACCAAATTACCCCTCTATTCTAGTTCATTCTCATCAACCCGATTCTGATTTTCATTTTCTCTTCAAAATGTTGATTTGTTAGCTGATAGCAAAAAATGAATCAGGCTCAACAAGTAATTTAGACATTTAAAAGGTTGGGGGAAGTAAACAAGGTGATATGATGCGAGTATGGCTAAGGGCATGAGGGATTTTCCTCTTCATCATTGGAGTAATTCAATAATCTCAATTTCAAAAAAAGATTAAAAAAAAAAAAAAAAAAACCAAAGTACTATTAGAACACAAGGACAAGTCAAACTAAAGTGTGAATCAGTTTGCTCTATTAGGTAGAGGGTCGTATACAACCAAACTAATTTTTGTCACACAACATTAATTCCATCTATTTTTAACCATTCATGTGTTTAAAAATGTCCAAAAGGTTTCTTACTAATGTACATTTAAAACTTTATTTTGCCATATGACCTATTCCGGCCAATAAGAACCAAAGTACTCTGACTTTTCAATGTGATGACAAAGGTTCATATTGGGATAAGACATTGGAAGCCTACCTCATCAATGGGTCATAGAGAGGACTCGCCTGTTCTCAGTGATCATGGTCTAGATAGTTCAGCTCCTTCATTTATCGTTTGCACCATACACATCTACTTGGTACGGCCTATTGAAGCTTTCAATCCTAGGAAAGGAGGAAAAGAATCATTCTGTGAGTCAGCAGAGCTTTCTTTGCTGCTCCAATTCCTTTAGCAACGCTTTCATCCGGAGCACAAACCTGCAATTATTCGTGTGGAAAGCTACTAGTTCAACCGAAAAATATATTAGATATATGGACCACAAACGCAGACTATCCACCTGAGAAAGCACAAAAGGAAATAGATAGATCTGAAGGCTTTGAAAAGCCATTTAAGTAGGTAATCTTAACCCCTATCTTCCCACAAATTTGGGTCTCGCCTACTTTACCACATGGTAGATATGTGGGCAATGGATGCAACCATTGCTCTGATAACGCAGCTCAATTAGAACTTAAATGTTGTGAACTTGATCTCCATGTGATCATCCATCCATTTGCAAGGTTTTAGCCATTCTCCTTTTTCCAAAATTGAGGTAAAATATTATAAAAATTTGATTGCCATCTCAATTTTGATAGACATAGTGGCAACCATTGAAATGCAAAGGTAAAAAACCCTAACATGGTGGGCCATATGAACAATCAATTTCAATAGAGGAATCCTCCAGATGGCGGATATTACGTCTATTTGACTAAGATAATCATAACAATTTTCTTTTCAATAAGGACCTGCAATTGTTTTTGTTTGGTATCTTCAATCATGAGACCTAAATTTTTGTGTTAGGTAGGTCTCACTATAAAGGTAGGGTAAGTCAGGTAACCCTACCTATAACAAAACTCACATTTTACTCATATTACTCGAGTCCCCCTATGCTTCTAAGAAAGGGCATATGCTGTCCAAAAAAGTTGCCAAGGAAGATATAGATAACAATCAATTTATGAAATTCACTTTTAAAACTACACCCACTAAACAATAAGGCATGACATGCACAATCTAAAATGCTGTGAACTCAACATGTATTCCCAGTCGAAAAACATAATTTCAAATGAAAACAAGAAAAGGCAACTCAAGAAAAGTGGGTTCAACAAAAGAGGCCCAAACATTTCCCTTTTAAAAGGTTATAGATCACTTTTGTTTTTGGTATATGGTTATAGATCAGTTAATCCCTCTGACTTTCCTAACTTACCAAAAATAGGGAAGTTAAAAGTTTGTTGAAACAAATTAACAAACACATCAATTAAAACTTCTTTCCCGAAGTTTTATTTAATGAAAATAGGGTTTTTTTTTTTCTTCTATGAAGAACCTAAGCCATAAATTTTTTTAGGTTGAAATAACCACACATGTGGTTATCTCTGGGGCCAATTTAAAATTCCTCTGTAAGAATCAATTTTAGGACTTTCATATCAAAATGTATGACCATGGAAGGAAATTTTTCAGAGGAGAGGAAACTTGAAAATTTAATCACAGCAAGAATTGGTAAGAAAAATTTACCATAAAAAGATAATACAGTTGTTATTCATTGAAATTTTTATAGTAGATAAATTAAGAAATGTCTATTGTAGTTATAGGAAAATTGTCTGTTTTAGAAACATGTTACGGTCTGCAAATTTCAACCATTTGGATTAAAAATGGTCTAGGATTGGCGTCAAATCAAATTTTAGTCTTAGATTCTAGTATATACTATATATCCTCTACTGTGTTGGCATATTCCCTATATTTTTAACTATACATTGCTTTATAACATAATTGCATTTTTTTTTGTTAGATTTTCAAAGTTTTATTTTTCCACTTGGCCTACTCTATTTTGGCTAAAACTTGGCATGGAGCAAGAGATTTTTGTATATGTGGCAGTCTAAGTTATTGTTTGACTACTAACTTGGAAACTTCAATGGAACATGGAAGATTGAGGATTCTTAGTGTTACACCCGTACCTAAATCTAATCTAATTTGAACTTTTAGTATTAGGTGATGCGCTGGAGATGGTTAATAATGGTGAGCCTGTGGATGGCCTCAATCTACTGCCTGGAGGACAGAATGATTCCTCAGATGCTGCAAAGATAAATGAAAGAGTTTCAGACCCCCTAAGGCTTGGTGTTAAGTGACCAAAACTCCCTTGTTTGGACCTCATATGCATGATGAGACTTCCCCATATAACTAAGTTCAAACCCCTAAGGAAACACTTAGGTGTAGGCATAAGGGGCTGGAAAATAACAAGTATAGCAGCAAGAATTAGCCACAAGTAGATCCCACCGGTTGGTCATGATCTACCGGTGAACATCAACCGGTGGTCAACAGTCCCAAATTACATTATTTTCCCATAAGCCCCGTTGTACAAGAGGTGACTATTATACCCTTGTCCTTACACCACCTAGGACATACCTACTTTATTCATACACCTTGTGAGGCCAAGGTGGTGAACCCTTGTGGTTTAAAAAAGGGGTTAAGCTATTTGGCCAAACTCGCTGGGCAGGAAAACAGGCCCTAGTGAACCTTGCCTATAAATAGAAAGAGATGAGCTTGGGAGCTCATTTTTCCAGCCTTAAAACATGGGAGAGGGCGAGAAAGGAGGAAAAGAAGGAGAAAAAGAAGGAGATGAAGGAGGGGTCCGACTACTCCCCCATTGTTGTCGGCACTTCATTAGGTAAGGGAACTTTCACCTACCCCCCTTTTCTCTCCATTTTTGGTTTAGGTAGAAGTAGGTTTTGGGGTATTTCCATATTGGAGAAGTACACCTCGACCCCAATGACCTTGGCCAAATGGGATAGTATGCATTGCACGTCGTACACTTTCCGAGCTCCAAAAGTGTTCCCTAAGCTCCAGGAAAGACTCTAAACCCCCCCCCCACAGAAACAAACATGGCAAATGGACCTGAGTAGGAATGTAAGTCTGGCCCGAACTCACCCTGGCCTACTCTGAGCCCGAGTCTTGTCTGACCCAGTTATGAGGGTCAACCCGGCCCAACCCTGACCTGGGCCTGGGTTGAGACCTAGGCCCAACCCAGCCCGATTTTAATCCTAATCTATTATTCTGTTTAGTAATAGTATTCCCCTTCCCCTGGGCCCACATCATGTGTTACACAAGCATGATACAAACTGTCTGTATGACTTCAACCCATATTGTGTGTTACACAAGTCACAAACCAGAACTAACCTATTGAGTTAAGATGACCAAATGACCAAATTATTTCCCCCCTTTTCCTTACATATGTTGTCTTTGTGTCTCATGTCATGTATTGATATGAAATTAAGATATAATGAAACCATGAAGAATGCACCAAAATTTGACCTATCCAGTTTCTAGGAGATGTGGTGACGCCAGGTGATTAAAAGGTCTATCTTATAACCAAATTGACAATCTTACTTGCTGCAAATTTATGGATTAGAGGTGGA
>NW_024868694.1:50831-61148 GCF_013358625.1 Macadamia integrifolia | reverse complement strand
CCCCCCCCCCTCCCCTTGGTAAGTATAGGCTTAACCTTTGTGACCTTTTGTAGAAAAAAAAAATACAAGACCAACCAGGGTCAACCCGGCCCAACCCTAAGCCCTATAGGATTGGGCCTAAGCATTAACCAGACAGGGTTGGGCTGGGTCTGGGTTGAGATTTGGAGACCTAAGGATGGGTCGGGATTTTAAGAAACCGGCCCAACCCAGCCTTGTTTCACCCCTGGACCCTAGTAGTTCAGCCCTGAAGTGAATATCACTTTTTGGGTTGTCACCAAGAGATCCACTGATAGACCAAATATCAACTGGTGCCCATCTATTGGTATGTGACTTCACAGAAGTTGAGATTCTGCTTATGTCACCAGTAGATCCCATTGGTAGATCATACATCTACTGGTGGACCCAACTGAATGGTCCTTAAGGTAGTTTTGCAAATTTTGAAGGGACTTTCTAAGGGACTCTTTAAGTCAAATTTTAACACCAATTACACTCGTAATTAGAACAAAGACAATCACTTTCCGGTGAGGCCTAGTGGGGCATTTTTCGGGCATTCTTCCTTGGGAATTTCTTCATCTAGTCAACCGACAAGGTGAGTTGTGGTCTAAATTTCTTTTTGGAGTGTTTTACATTGTAGAATTGATGTATGTCATATTATACATATGCTTTGATTTAATAATATCATGTATGCTTGTTTTAATTATCTCAAGTGCTTTTGTATGAAACTATCTACATGGTTGTTGTTGTGAATTGGTGGGATCTGGTGTGGCCAAGGAGAACTCTGGTACCATGATCACCACATGGTTGCATTATCATGCATTGTTTGCACATTAGAGTTAGGCTTAGACATATGTTGTGGTGTGGTAAATGTATGATTCTGGTACTATATAAGCTATACTGATTGCATATATGCTTGAGCTAAGCTTGGACACAGGATACGGCATGGGTGATGGTGATTTTGGTACCGCATTAGCCATACTAACTTTATCATTATGAAAGGCATGTGTATTATTATGATTAGGAATAATTACCCTATATATACCATCATCTCTTGCCAACAGGGGTGAGGTGTTGAATAATCCACAGTGGTAGGTTCGAAGAGATTTTCCAAGATGCCACTTCCATGGTATTGATGTGATTGTTGTTGGAGGAGAAAACTAGCCTGGTGTGGTCAATATTACACTCGCACTCAAACTTAACTGCACTTTTCATGGTAATAGATAATGCACCGGACATATGTAGTACCAATTACTTCTGGATCATAGCAGTTTACTGTCTAAAAGGGAAAGATAATCATTCTTGTCATTGTAGGCAGTGTCGATTAAATTAGAAAGGATATAGGTTTCTAAAAAGTTTAGGTAAGCATCCTAACATTAAGGATTCTTCACCCATTTAAATATGATAGGCAAGCTTACTTAATGTTACTTAGTGGACACTAACCTCTCTCAAAATTCCCAAGACATGTGGGACCAATACTGAAGAGAATCACAATCAAATGGGCACATTATTTGGAGCAACCGGTTGATCCAACTGGTTGGTCAAGACCATCTACCGGTTGCAGCCTCCGCAGACCCTATAAGCTGCTCTAAATAGGTTAATAGTGTGTGGGGCCCAGGGATACATACTTGTATGCTTTGAAACACCTCCACTATATGTTCCCATATACGTATTGACAAATTAATGAACATGGACCCCATAGAGGTGTTTTTATGAGGTCTTTATTCTACTTATCTTAAAACCTCTTGATTCTAAACTTGTCCTCCATAACTCCAACTTAATATTAATCCCTTATGTTCTCTTATGAATCAGAATAATGTCATCAACAAATAACATACACCAAGAGACCTCGTCTTGAATATGTCTGGTTAAACCATCCATGATGAGCGTAAACAAATAAGAGCTTAGAATTGATCCTTGATGCAACCCAGTTGTAATTGGGAATTCACTACTTTGACCCTTAGCAGTTCGGACACTCGCCACTACACATACATACATGTCCTTCCTGCATTGAGCCCTTACCATGCCATGAAGCACATTGAAGCGGGTTAGAGCCCTTACTGAGCCCGCATGAGCCCATATTGAATGCCTTTATCGAGGAGAGGGTTGTGCCCACCCCCGCTATAGAGGGATCAATTGCCAGGAAATCAGGTTGCTGCCACCCAGAGGGATTGATTGATGCCATCCATAAAGAAATCGAGTGCCCGCCGCTGGAAGAGAGGGATAGATGTACCCCAGGGATCGATTAACCAGAAATCAAATTGGTTATTTCTTTGTATATATAAAAAAAAAAATATTTTGTCTTTCTTCATATAGATGCTCCAATACGAGTTGTGCCTCATCGGTCTCCTCCCTAAGGCATTGGTGTTGGGCAGCCCAATTGCCTTGTCTTTCCCATTATGCGGGCTCAGAGTTTAGGTTCCAGCTGCCAATCGAATGCTGTGAAATTCATTTTCCCCTTCCCGAAGTAGGCGCTCGTATAAGGCCCAGATTGTTGATCTAGGCATACGCACCCAAATACGCTGGATCTAGAGAATTAACCGAATCGACAAGAAAAGTACAATGTCCACATGATTACTTGAGTCCCTACTCTTCTCTAAAACATGTTGTATGAGCTATCTAGAGACTCTGTCATAGGCTTTTTCGTGGTCTATAAAGACCATGTGAAGGTTCTTTTTGTATGCTCTAAAAATCTCTATAAGCCTCTTTACAAGGTAAATAGAATCTGTTGTAGATCGTCTTGGCATAAACCCAAATTGGTTCTCCAAGATATGATTCTCTCTTCTTAAGCAGGCTTCAATAACCTTTTTCCCAGAGCTTCATAGTATGACTTATAAGTTTTATGCCTATATAGTTGTTGCAGTTTTGGATATCACCTGTATTCTTGTAAATCAAAATTATAATGCTTCTCCTTCATTCATCCAACATTTTCTTTGTGCTCATAATCTTGTTAAATAGTTTGGTTAGCCAAAATAATCCCCGAAGCTCCTATGCTCTTCCATACTTCAATCAGTATCTCATCAGGTCCCGATGTTTTTCCATCTTTCATCTTTCATAGTGCATCTTTGACTTCGGTCTTGCATACGTGCTATAAATGACCATGACCTATGATGGATTGATGATTGTCCCATTTCACTCCTGAAACTTCCCTATCAGTTAAAATATCTCCATTAAGTAGGTCATTGAAATAATCACTCCAACTGTCCGAAATTTCTTCATACTATATTATACTCTCCCATCCTGGCTTTTAATGCATTTGACATGGTCTAAATCTCCGCTCTTCCTTTCTCTTATTTTGGCAATCCGATACATCATTTGTTCTCCATTCTTTGTATAAGGTACATAGAGGTCATCATACTTCTTCACTCTTGCTTTCCCTTGATACATCGTTTTTTCTCCTACAATCTTCCACACTTCTTTTTTCGCCACATGGTATCGCATTTTATCCTCTATCTTGTTATTTTGTTGCCAAGTTTTAAAGAGCTCTTTCTTCCTGTTGATGGTTGTCTGCACCTCATTATCCCACCACCCTTAGACAACCCTAGAACATCTTTAGCGACATTTTTAATACAGGTCTTCATCTCAGTCCACATCTTGTTGGTCTCTCCTTCAACATCCCACTTCCCCTTGTTGGATCACTTTGTTGATAAAAGTTTCTTGGGGAACTCCTTGTAGTTGCCCCCACTTTATCTAAGGAAAATCCGGCTTTGCCTTCATGTGTTGCCTTGTACCGAAGTACATATCCAATACCACCAATCTATGTTGGGTAGTTAAACTCTCCCCTGGAATAACATTATAATCTTTACACGTCAGTCTTCAAACCTTCTAGTTAGGAAGAATTCTATTTGCCTTGCATGCTGTCCACTTTTATACGTAATTAAATGTTCTTTTCTCTGAAAAAAGTATCTGCAATGCATAGGTCAAAGGAATCTTGTGTTCGTATACCCTTTTTTCTTATAATTCCTTTGTTCACCACTTTGGTAACATTAAGTTGTTCCCATATATATCAACTGGCATGGTCCTATAGTAAAATTGTGATTGGATTCACTGATAAAGTTTATCCCATACACGTTATTAGAATAAAACCATTTGATTTCACATTCATATCATTACAATGGGAGTGATCACCTAGAGCAGAAACCTAGGCAACTCATCTAGAAAACCTTTTCCTCATCTTCAAAATACAGCAAACAAAGAGAAAAGTCATATATAACCCACAATACTATATTATTATCAAGTTATCAAACCTTACATGGCTTGTACAAGCTTAGACAACAGAAAAGAGAGGGTTGCCCAAAGTCTATATATACAAAACAGAGACTCACATATTACTAGTACAAAGTCCACTCTTATCCTCACTAAGTATGTATATATATATAGAGAGAGAGAGAGAGACTCAGTTCCAATATGAGGAAGCTCTAACAGAACTTGAAGGTGGTGGGGCCCTTGGACGAGGGTTCACATATATCATCCCTCCATACAGTTTTGCAGCCAGAATGGAATCCATTGCCTCCATCCTTGATGATGAAGGTTGGAGAATCATGACACCTTGATTACTGGATTGAGAAGGTCTTTGTTTGGGACCATAATATTCATCAATACCCTTCTCTTCCCACTTTCAAGAGATGATCAGTTCTCTGATGTGCCATCTATTCTCAAAGAAAACCAGTTGAGAAGTTTCAAACTAAGTCTTCAACTAACACCAAGGCCTGCTGCGAAGTGGATTTCCTAGAACCTAAAATGGTTAATCATTATCAGTTTTAACTACTTTAATGCCAAATGAGAATATAGAATCTAAATAATTGTCTAATTGCTTCAAATAAAAGAACTTTATTCTTCATGATCTCTTTACATAAGAAAGAATTGTAAGTGTCTTAGTGAAGCAATCAATAATGGAGACTAATGCGTCAGCAAAATGATGCAGGTAGAGTTTCTTTTGGTTTCACTCTTTATTGCTAATCTATCCTACAGCACCCCTAGTAGGCACTGCAGGTCAACGACAACCTACTCCTAAAGAGAAGGCAAACACACACACAAACACCCATCCGCATACACACACATCCTCTCGCACCCTCATGTAGTTGGAGTCGATCCTCAGACCTCTAGGATCAGCTTTTACTCGCTTATGCTGTTATCAATGCGCTAGGCATTGAAATCACATTTCTTTTGGTTTCACTCTTAGTTGATCAAAATGGTTCTTATCAATTTCTTATCAGCGTGTCAGTTTCAGTTGGGTTTTGAATCTGTTTCAGATTTGGTATTGGTTTTTTTTTTTTTTTTTTTTTTGGATGAAAGGATAAACCATGTTGATCCTCTTTACGCAATTGCATATAAGACTTTCTAGAGGTATTCCTTCAAAGATCAGACCAACTAAGTTTGCTAGTTTTTGTACCACTTTATTCAGGTCGTCTGGCTGAAGCTCCTCCCAGATATGTTTCGAAGATATGACATGATCAATCCTTAGTGGCTGTGAGTCAATATTAAATTTTTTTATGCTACAAGAGAATATAAGAATCTAAATAACCATCCAATTACTTTGAAAAAAAAAAGAGTGGGAATCATCCTTAACCGACTCTTTGAGATGGAAATAACGTGTCTACGTGAAGCAATCATAACCAAGTAATCAATTATGCATCACCAAATAATGTGTCTAAGTGAAGCAATCATAACCAAGTAATCAATTATGTATCACCAAAGTGATCTAAGTCAGATTTTTTTTTTTTTTTTTTTTTTTTTCTGTCACCATCTTACTTTCTTTTCTTTGCGGATAAATGTTCTCTATGGGGGAGGCGCACCGTGCGTCTCTCTCTCTCCTCTGCATTTGTGTCAACTTATATATATGAGAGGCGAGATATGGAGAGGTGCAGGTATGCCTCCTCACAGAGAAGTGGCATCACCAAAGTGATCTAAGTCAGAATTTTTTTTTTTTTTTTGTTATTTTCTGTCACCATCTTACTTTCTTTTCTTTGCGGATAAATGTTCTCTATGGGGGAGGCGCACCGTGCGTCTCTCTCTCTCCTCTGCATTTGTGTCAACTTATATATATGAGAGGCGAGATATGGAGAGGTGCAGGTATGCCTCCTCACAGAGAAGTGGTTCTCTTTTCTTTCGGAAAGAACACTGGCAGCATCCCCTTACACCCTTCACATGAG
The DNA here is from genome assembly GCF_013358625.1 of Macadamia integrifolia. Classification (NCBI taxonomy): domain Eukaryota; kingdom Viridiplantae; phylum Streptophyta; class Magnoliopsida; order Proteales; family Proteaceae; genus Macadamia; species Macadamia integrifolia. The sequence goes on along the minus strand of NW_024868694.1, from coordinate 55,002 downwards.
GTAATGAAATGGTCATCCTTCTCTCATTGGCCCCTGCATTGGCACAAGGGCCATGCAGCCTGGCTTCAATCTTCTAGTGGTTTTGAGCCTCCTCGGCACTATATGTGATACTAACATAAGCGTAGGGACTTCAACAGTTGTACTTATTATGTGTCTATGACGATACTTTTACGTTTGTAAACTATTAAATGATTTTTCTTTAATCTTAATATATATTTCAATTTCATTTATCAAATGTTGTATTTTCTAATGGTTTGAATCGAATATATATCATCATACTTAAATAAGATAGCACTTGAGTTTCACGATTAAATCCGATATTTTGGCCAAAATGTGACATTTTTTGGCCAATATTTCGTCATTTCATTAAATATTTTGGCTCCCAACAAAGATCAAAACCGTGGTGGAAATTAAAATTTCAATCCTTACTTCAAATACTCCTTAACCAGAACCAGTACCTACTAAGATAGCAAGCAAGGTGGTGCAGGGCAAGGCCTGAGTTTGGCAAAGCACGTGTATAAACCACCCCCCTTTATCACTAAAACCATTCACTATATTTTTTTCCCCTTTTGAAATGGAATTACTTATAAACAACCGCAAAATTGAAGGTAAGGCTGCGTACAGTTGCCTCTCCCAGACCCTACAGTAACAAGAACCTCGCGCACTGAGTTACTCCTTTTTTATTCTGAAATGGGATCAAACCATTTACTAAGTAATTGAAACTATGGAAGGACTCAGCAAAGCTGCAAAGGGACTTGGGAACCAATAACCCAATAAACTTACATGAAACAACAGAATCTATGACATCATACGTGACCAATTTGGATACCTACTTGGTATCATTTTAAGAGCCAATAATGACCTAACAAACAGCATCTTGCGTACAACCTGACCTACATGCCGACCTGGCAAATGAGTACACTGTATAATCGATAGTATTCAATGGATTCCAAATACAGGAATAGGGACTTGTACAAAAGGCTTGTTTGCCCTGGACTTCTGCACTTGTTCTGCCAATTAATAAAAAGGTTCTCTCTTTCTCATACAAAAAAATATGTAGACAAAAGCACCTAGCATAAATTAATCAAGACACTTCAGATCAAATTCATGTTTAAACTAATATAATGTAATTTATGTTGACAGATTCAAAAAATCTACTGCACTGAAACTTGTTAATGTGAACGTTACAACATGCAAATATCATGACTTTACACTGCTTAACTTCTAAAACAGCCACAAACAAGGAAACTCATGAGAAGATAATACTGTCATGATTGAACACATTAATGGCAACCTTACCATACAGATTCAAATCGCATTGACAGTACCAGCCTAATCCAAGCCCAAGAGCTTCCTTTTAAATAGTGGTTCTCCAGGGCAATCTAGACCCCAACAAAGTAACCCACAAAAATGTTCAAATTCAGCAACGGTTAGCGCCAAATATTATATGCTTCAATTGACTATCTAGTTGTAATGATATCAAAGATTCAAATTATATCATGATTCGGCTTCTGCAGCTGATATCTCAGAATCCAACTTGTTCATAAGCTGCTCACTCACATGTTTTGCCACAGATATCATGTCAAGAATTACACTAGGGTCTAAGCCTGCACCCCCGCGTTTGGTCAGCCCACATATATGTCCATTTCTGTTAACAGAAACAGAGACAGCTGAGCTCATCTGAGACTCCTCCTCTGAAGTGGCATCTACAATGTAGTGCCTACCAACCTAGAAGAACAAGCAAATTTTCTTTTAGAAACTGACAAAAAAGAGTTATAATGTGTTAATATTAATGATTCCAAGTTTTTTGTTTCACCTTGGTTAAAGTTACAATTACTGGGATGCCAGAGGTGTCAAACTGTAAAAACTCTTCATCACTTATGTCAACTTCTGGCTGCTCATCGGCAGAGGCATCTGTTGCGACATTGACTTTTGGGATGCCTGTATTGCTCAAGGCAGCCTTAACAGCAACAATAGAAACATCTGTAAGACTCAGTGGATTCTTTTTCTTTTTCCTTTTTTTTTTTTTTTTTTCTTTTTTTTCACAAATCATTCTCCTTATTTTGGCATGGTAAATATTTCAAGTTAGGGCAAGGATGAATATGGTGTTAAAGAAAGTCAAGAAACCAGCAGCAACCGTGTGTTTTACTTGAATTGGAAGATCCATGGCTTACCTTGATTGCAGCACCTAAAGCATCCAGCAAATTACCATCAGAACTGACAACAAGGCCATCAATGTAAAGGTCCCAACATAGCTTCCCATCGACGACCATTAATGATGAGCGATCAATGCCAGCCCCTATGAAACATTTATTGTGACCTCTATAAAATAAATCAAGAAAAGCAAGAACACAATTTTATCATGGAAAAGAAAGGAAACTTAAATAGGGATGCAATTTCCACTAATAAGAGAAGTTCGTTCAAGGCAAGAAATCCTTTTGTTACTTGTCTCACTTTTACCGATAGTTGTACCTGTTCCACTTTTACTACCCAATAAGCATCTCTGCAATGCGACTGAGAGTTCAGTTGACAATTCTTCACCTCCTCTGCCCTGTATGCAATATGATCAGATAATTAACCAAATAACTAAAAGGACAGGTTTAACTTACAGAAGAAAAATAAGCACATTTTTTGTGTACAAGGAGGAGGTAATAAAATATTCACTCCTGGAACAAATTATATGCCAAACTAAATTTTCATTCCCATTTTTTGCAATTTGTAGGTGTACTTCACTTAGAATTATTTCCAAAGTTATTAGGAAAAGAAAATTCTCTAATAAACATTCATTCCAGCAATATTATCTGTTGGTGTACGATGTGTTGTATTTCGTCACAGTTTAATCCAGGGAGTACTGGTGCAGCGCCTCAAGGGCAGTTGTGTACTTTCCGGATTAGGGTTTTTCGCTATACATTTGTAGCAAGAGTTTTTTTCTCCGTAATGCAAGCAATACTGAGAGGTGTGAGGACAAGCGTTGTAACCCTATTCTCCATTGATAGTGAAGCAGGATCTCATCTCACCGAGGACGTAGGCAACCTTGCCGAACCTCATAAATCTTTGTGCATTATTTGTTCTTTTTTTCCAGTATCTTTTGCATCGATTTAGGGTTGCGTTTCTACATTATCTTCTTCTTTTTTTTCCATTCTAACAATATCAGTTATTTATCCAATAAAATATATAAATGACATGCTGTCTTCCACAACAATTTTCTCCACGTGAAAAACAGAAAACATTTTAAATTTAGACTCCAATCTGAAATTTTGGAACTAGCAAACATGCAGAGCCTAAAATGCATCTAAGTAGCCTTCTTCAACAAAACTCAGAATTTTTCTTATGGAATACTAACTCAGCAAACAAAGCAAGAGGAATTTTCCAGTATATGTAGGTATTTGGTGCAAATGCCAGCAATTGGCTCTAATTATGGTTCAATTTCTTTTCTTCCCATCATGGTCTTCTACTTGGACAATCCATGAAAAGAAGAAACCCATGGGTTCAGACCTGAAAAACTCATTATTTACCGATCGAAAATGAAATATACCTACCATCTAGTTGCAAGTCCATGCAATTCATGTGTGCGCTGCTTAGCTGTTTTTGCATGGCGGCTAATTCCAATTCCATATTTTGGTCTGAGTACTTGATGCTAAGCATCACTTGATCTCTTACTTGCTTCTCAATCAAGACTAGTAAAAGACGTTCCTCTTGAAGAGGCTACATTTCAGAAGGCAGGAAGACAACCATTTCTCAGTTCTCCATCTCTAACACCTCCACTTATTATCCCTTCACTTGGTACTATCCTTAACAGCACAATATCCAGGAAAAAAAAAGACGTATCAGGATTTCATTTGGATAAGCATAAACAAGACTCACATATATAATCTTCTTCCCTGTTTAGAATAGATATGCTAAACGGACAAGATAAAGTGAGGTTCTCTTATGGAAAATAGCTTTAAAATAATCCCCTTTTGGAGAAAAATGATGAGAATTTCAGGGAATTTTATTTCCGGGATTATTGTATTTCATCTTTCTGGTTTTCAATACATTTAATCTGACATTAGTGCTCTCGCACCACCAAGGAAAAGTCTTCACTCACCACTTCAAGCTTTTCCCTCCTACATAAATACATGATACATTTCAAAGTACGAATAACTTTGAAGGAATTTTTCTTTTTTTTTTT
>NW_024868694.1:35189-50811 GCF_013358625.1 Macadamia integrifolia | reverse complement strand
GGGGGGTGTGTGAATAGTAAATACATTAAAAGAAAGGGGAGGGAAGATATAGCCCCAAAGGGCAAGTTACAAACCCAATAAGCGATACAAAAGCCCATAAAGGACACCAATCAGGGCTCGCATGGCCTTAAAGAATTTCTACAGCCCAGCCAGATGCCCAAACAGAGGAGAAGGGCCAATCAGTCCGAACTGGGAAGAGAACCACAAACCTAATCCTAACATCTTAACACAACAATCCTAGCCGCCAAAACGAAGAAGCACCGCCAGAGAAGAGGCAGCCACGATGGAGGAGTGTTAGCCTTGTGGAGGACCACGGCCAAGTGGGTAGCTGGCCTAGAGGATGGGTCCCCAATGTGAAAGGGCGCCGGCCTTTCTGACGGCAACGGCAAAGTGGTTGTCGACCGAGAGCGGCCCAGTAGGCTAGTGTCGAAGAGATTGCTGCCGATCAGACCAAAAAGTCTAAACCACAAACCAAAAGGTAGTTTGCCGACAGGACAGGCAGACAACAAGGGTGGAGGCCAACGAAGCGAGCAAGCAGACAGACCAAGCAAACCCGGCATCTAGAAAGGTAGCCATGAAAGGGTGATAGCCAACAGGATAACAGTCCTATCGAGAGTGGCATCCAAAAGGGTTGTAGGCATGATGAGCAGCCAACCGAGAGAGCAGATGAGCCAGCCAACGGACGAAATGAGCCTGATGGCAACCAGAAGGGCGGACATCAACAGGCCTGACGAGAGAGGTGTCTAGAAGGGTAACAAATCTAGTGGGATGGAAACCGGAAAGCAGCTAGCCCAGAAGGGGCCAGCACTAAGTCATCAATTGGCCAAGTAGGGCAGGTGGCTGGTGGGAAAACAAACCGAGTGGTTGCACCAGCCTCAACAATAGCGGGAGAAGAAGGGAAAGGGAGTGGAGGAGGAAGAACGGAGAGGGAGAGAGAAGACGAAGCAGAATAAAGGAGAGGGAAAGGGGAGACCAACGCTAGCAACAGCGGGAGAAGAAGGGAGAGGGAGTGGAGGAGGAAGAAGGGACAGGGAGAGAGAAGAAGAAGGGGAAGAAAGGAGAGGGAAAAGGGAGACCAACAGTAGCACCAACGGGAGAAGAAGGGAAAGGAAGTGGAGGAGGAAGAAGGGAGAGGGAAAGGGGAAGAATAACAGTGGAGGGAGGGAGGGATGGAGAAGAGAAGAGAAGAGAGAGGGAGAGAGGAGGAGAGGGGGGGGGGAGCAGCCGAGCCTCACGACCAAGCTGCTTTAAGCGGCAGTTTCCTTGGCTTTGCTTTGGTCGCTAGGGTTTTGGGAGCGAGTTAAAGGAAAATTTAATTACATAAAGACATGATTATTCCTACATCAAAGTTGTGCTACTTTGGCCACTAATTTATCAGGTGCTTCCTGTTTGGCGCAAGATTTGATCTGTTAGATCCCTTGTTGTGGGGGCTATCATGTCCAAGATTGGTGATGGATCTTCAACTTCTCTTTGGCTTGATCATTGACATCCTCTTGGCATTCTCCTCCATCAAACTCCAGCTAGAGCTATTTATAATGTAGGCCTATCAAAAGTCTTTGAAGTTTGACATTATTAGTGAAGGTTCTTGGGCTCCCCAGAGTTCTCCCCATCCATCGCTTGCTTGCATTTGGAACTCATTGCCTCTAATCAATCCCAATGGAGGAAATGATACTATCTTATGGTCTTCCATCAATTCGGGAATTTCCAGTACTAAAGTTGATTGGGAGTTTATCAGACCTCAGGGAACTCCTATCCCTTGGGAAACATAATCTGGTTCAGACATCAAATCCCTCGGCACAATTTCACTACTTGGTGATGTAGAATTGAGGCTGAACCAGGTTAACCCTTCGGACAATCTCAACCGAGATGAACTAGATCCGATTTGATTTTTGGGATCAGTAGGATATTTTAGGATTTACTTTGTTTAGGAAATAATGAGTTATTTTATTTAGGAAGATATATAATCTTTTATTTTAGGTAGTTGTTAGTCAATTAGGGGGTTACCAATTTGAGTTTTATTTTGTTTCTAATTTTATTAGTTAGACTTGAGGAAGTAATTAGAAGTTGCTATTTCAGTTTTAGATTTTAATTAGGCAAGTTTTAATTTCAATTTATTATATAAAGGCATATAACCCAAGTTATTAGATGGATTTGAGAATGAATTAAATTGAATGTTTGGTGTTGGGTATGGTGCAAGACTAGGTCGTGTGACCTCCTTCCCCCCCCCCCTTTGTGTGATTCTTCCTTTCTCCCCTGCAACTCTAAATTCTCTCAAAGATTTCTTCCCTTTCTCTACTGGCCCTCCATCAAGTGGTATCAGAGCCGAAGGATCCTTTCCTTCATTCTCTTTTCCTTCCCTATCTTCTTCCCATTCTTAGTTCTGGTTTCCGCCAAGACTGAGAACAGCAATAAAAAAAAATGATTGAACCTTCTACCGCATCAACCCACCGACCCCTTTCCTCTCCCCAAAATATCAGTCGGACCCCCCCCCCTCCTGCTTTCGAGGTTCTGCCAAAGCAACAGAAAAGAAAGAAGCCACCAGAACCTCTACCGACCTCCCTCTTAGTCGAAACCCCTCTCTAGTGTTCCGACAGCAGAAAAAAGGGGGGGAGGGCCAAGCAGTTGAGAGTAGATGAGTGAACAGAAGAAAAAAAAAAAAAAAGAAGACGAGAAAAGAGAAGATAGAAACAAAAGTTCAGAGAAGGAAAAAGAAGAAAAAACCTAACTGGTTTGTCGCAACTCCATTGCTGGGTCGAAACACCACTACCGGTCGTGGAAGCCCTTTGTTACTTTTTCAATTTTCCCTTCACAACAACTTCATTGAACAGCCTTTGTACCACAGTTCTTGGCCTCACTTCCCTTGGTTCGATAGAGCAGCATAGCAGAACCACCTCCCTAGTTTCCATCTCCAAGAAGGAGATAAAAGTCTCCTTTGCCGGTAACACCCACCCCCATAATCCCTCCTTTTTGTTTCCTATCTTTAATTCTCTCTTTTCTTTCCCCATTTACCCCTCCCTTTCTCTTTTATCGCTTTTTGTCCTAATTTTTTCTTTAGCTTCCAAATTTGCCTCTCCCCTCTTTATATTCCATTGTGCTTTCTAATTCAGTCCAAGTATTTACAATTCTTCCATCTTTTAGGAAAGAAACCTCCATATTTACAGTTCTACCCACACTTGCCTAGTGAAGTTGTCTTATTTGTGAGAGACCCATAGCAAGTTCTGAATACAAATCTGGTCATGGAATCTTTTGAGTTCAAGTTCAGAATTCGTCTGCCCAATGGAAAGCCTGCTAAATTGTTAATTGATGAGCGACTAAATGACAATTTTGTCTCCGGATTTGTGGTGGATATGTTGTCAAAAACCGATCAGATTATTTTTGAGTCAGAGGATGATGTATTCATTGAATTTTCTGTTTATCATAATTATGATGGTGTTTTTTATGTAGTTTTTAACTCTCCTCAAAGCATCATTAAATTGGGTCCATGTTGGTTGGAGCAACGAGAAGGCATCCTTGATCGTGACAACATTACGTGCACCTTTCAGGCTTACCACATACATAAAAAATTTAATCTTTACAGATTGGTTGAGTCAAAGAAACTGATACCTCTAGTACAACCACAAGACTAACCAAATGCATCAACACGTGGGAGATCGTCCTATTGTGAAAAAGTGATGACAATAGAAAGTGAGAAACTCATGACTAAGTAATGAAGGACATCAATGCAGTGCCAGTTGTTGACCATCCGAGTTTTTTCTTTCCCTATGATTTTCTGGAATTGAATGCACCTCCACAGCTTCACATCTTGGATTTTGTTCGCAATGCAGACAACGAGCAATTCACCCCCACTCGTGAGTTTTTATTGTTATCATTCTTTAAAACTCGTGGACGAGTTTTTCTCAACATCGAGGGAGTTGATGCAGAATTGAGGCTGAACCTGGTTAACCCTTCGGGCAATCTCAATCGAGACGAACCGAATCCGATTTTAATTTTGGGATCAGTAGGATATTTTAGGATTTACTTTATTTAGGAAATAATGAGTTCTTTTATTTGGTAAGATATGTAATCTTTTATTTCAGATAGTTGTTAGTCAATTAGGGAGTTACCAATTTGAGTTTTATTTCGTTTCTAATTTTATTAGTTAGACTAGAGGAAGTAATTAGAAATTGCTATTTCAGTTTTAGATTTTAATTAGGCCAGTTTTAATTTTAGTTCATTACATAAAGGCATGTAACCCAAGTTATTAGATAGATTTGAGAATGAATTAAATTGAATGTTTGGTGCTGGGTATGGTGCAAGAATAGGTCGTGTGACCTCCTCCCCCCCCCTTGTGTGATTCTTCCCCTTCTTTTTTGCAACTCTAAATTCTCTCAGAGATTTCTTCCCTTTACCTACTGGTCCTCTTCCCTTTCTCTACTAGCCCTCCATCACTTGGAGAGCTCTCTCAATTGTCTTCCCATCCAGACTTTCCTCATTCATTGCCAGATCTCGGTCTCCCCCACCTACACTTTTTGTTGGAGTGGTATAGAGGACACTAACCATCTCTTTTTTTTTTTTTATTGCCCCTTCTCCATTTGGAAAGGGGTTTTGGACAAATGTTGCCCTAGGAATCGTCGGATTCTCCAATTTCAATGGGAATGGATTTGTACTGACTTGACCTTTGGAGGCCCCTCTATTTGCGATGTCGTGGGTAAGCTTGTTTTCAATGCATCTATCAATCAAATTTGAATGGAGAGAAACAATAGAAAATGACCCCTAACTCTCGGCTTCTCCAAAAGATTTGGGATTCCATTTACTTTGACATTAAAGGAAAGACTTCTGCCATTAATAGTTCTTGTATTGATTCCCCAAGGAACATGCACTTGTTGTTTCCAGGGGTCTTCCTCTATCTTGTCTCCAAGCCACCCCCCCTTAACTGGGTTGAGGCTGTTTTTCTGTTTTTTGTTTTTTTTTTTTTTTCATTTTCTTTTTCCTCTTCCCTTCCCTTCAGGATATTGTATCTTTTCTTCTCCTCTTTCGTAATGAATTATATTATTCACCCAAAAAAAAAAGTTGTGCTACTGTTTAGAGTTGGGATTTCTGAGGATTGACGTAATAAGCCACTGAATCATATATTGCAAATGGAAACAACGAATCTTACTACAAAGACTTAGATCCACTAACCTCAAATACAGGGGCTGCTGTGGGACTACAATCAACATTTATAATGACCCTGCCTTTGTCAGGTTGAAGCAGATCTGGTTTCCCAAGTTCAGCCTACCAATAGAGATTGTTAGGAAATATTAGCAGGAAATTCCCCAAGTAAATTTCATTTTAGGACCTAAGCATGGCCCTTATCCAAGTAAAATATATAATTACGAAGATCAGTAGGCTATGTAATCCTTTTGCTTTCTTTTCAAGAAAGCATTGGAAAAGAAGGTAGTTTGGATTAGGACATACCTTCACACTGGCAATGACATCAGTGGTACCCATTCTAACTCTTGCAGAACCATTTGCCTGTAAGTAGCAAACAAAAGAATTTGCAAAGGGAATTCAATGAAAACAAATGCTAATTTGGTCAGTCAAGGAATGACAGCCAAACCTAATGTAAGAGATGGTAAAGTGTGAATATCATTTGCAACAACCATGGACATGAAGACTACACCTGAAGAATGACTCCAGTTTCAACAGATATAGGTCGGCAAGCTAATCTTTTTCGACCATCAGTGCGAAGGTCTTGAGCAATACCACCCTGTATGAAATGTTTCTCTCCAATAGATAGTCCCACCATTTCTACCAAGAAGACACTATTTAATCACAATTAGTAAAACCACAAATTAGAAGCAAGGAATCCCCACTAAAAAAAAAGGGGTAAACATCACTCCCCTCCCCTGAACTAAGGCGAAATATCAACTTGACCCACCACCTTTCTGAAAATATCACTCCCCTCCCCTACAAGAAAAAGATGCTATCTAATAGCCCCAACCGTTAGATTTGGCTGTTAAGTCAAGTTAAATTTTTTTATAATCCCTAAAATACTCCCTTTCCCTCTTTCCCCTTTTCCCCTCTCTCTGAAAAATTATCCAAAACCATAAGGAGCCCTAACTGCCGGCATCACCACCCCTCCTCAGTCCTCTGAATAGTCTTGGCTCTCCTCTCTTACTTCTCAGAGCAGCAGCAGCAGATATCGTGGACAGTTCCTTTGGTGGTGAAAATATTTGTTCTTTTTTTTTGTCCCTCTTAGCCTACCTCTATACCTAAACACCCAACTCTCTCTCTCTCTCTCTCTCTCTCTCTCTACACTAGCAGGACCCTTCTCTTCCCTTCCCCACCTCTCTCTGGGAGCGGGACAATGGTCAATCAGAAGGAAGAGAACCCCACACTGAGTCTTAGATAGCATCAGACCTGCACATGTCTAACCAAATCTAAAAGCTCATTAGTGTCTTTCTCTCTCTCTGTTTCTCACTCTAAGACTGAGAGGGAATGAGATGATGAAGTAGATTATAAGATGGGTTTGATCAATCAAAGCAATAAAAAGGAGAAAACAAGTGGGTTGTGGAATTCTTGAAGAAGCCAATATGGAATCAACAGACTCACAGAGCAATAAACAACAACAACAATTACACTCTTCTTCTTTGCAGTTGTTCCCATTGGAAGATCGATCAGGGCCAGGTCCCAGTCCCGGTGTCGTGTCAGGCTCATTCATGGGCTCCATCTCCATCCAACTTGGAGCAAGTGCTGCTAGTGGTGGTGGTGGTGGTGGTAGGAGGAGTTGGAGCTGCTTCTTCCACATCTACAACCACTACTAGCCCTCCACCACCCAAACTTGTTGATGCTTCCCTCCCCATCTCCACCAAATTCGATACCAACCCATCTAACAGACCCGCCCCTCTCGTCGATCCCTCCAAGAACAAACAAAAATAGCTTTCGATTTCCTCTACTACAAAGTGATCATCAAAAGATAGGCACACGAAGGTCGATGGAAGGGGCCGTCGCATCCGTATGCCGGTAACTTGTGCGGCTAGGGTTTTGCAATTAACGCGTGAATTGGATCATAAATCCAATGGTGAGACCATCGAGTGGCTCTTATAGCACGCAGAACCTGCAATTATCGCCACCACGGGTACCGGCACAATCCCTATGATACCCTACTTTCTAAACCCGATCTAATTTCCGATTGGTTCGGTTTGGTCTTGCAGGACCTGAACCCGAGTGAGCCAATTCGAATACCTTATGGAACATGATGGCAAGGGTGACTCTAAACTCGGGTTGGCCAAATGAGATGTAGTCAGTGCCTAGTGAAGTCCGAATACCCAAGCCGTGCACTTGCACGTATCATGAGGCCATGTATGCACAGTAAAGGTACGTAGCCATATTTTATATCAAGTACATGTATTAATCAATTACCGGGAGTAAGATACATGTTGGGGCTGAGCCCTATTGAAAATCCCAATGTTTAGGCTAAGTTTTGGCCAACTAGTGGGGGTCATAGGTGGGTCAGACCCACCAGTGTGACCTACCACTCTAGTCACTATATATTTTGACCCCACTATAAATAGCATTTATTACCTTTCTTTCACCTCATTTATTGTTTTACACGGTGGGTGAGGAAAGTAAAGAAGAGAGAAAAAGAAGAAAGAGGAGAGAGGAAGGAAGAAGATGGTCGTCGCACATCGCCGAGGTTGAATCTTTCGATTTTGATGCCGGATTAACGATCCTCACCTCAAGATCTACGATTTGAGGTGAGTAAAGTCCATAGTTCTTAAACCCTTATGAAACCCTAAGTGAAATCCTACGATTTGGATAGGAATCTTTTAGATCTTGTTAATCCCACTTGAGATGATGAATCTAAGGTTTAATAAAGGTTCTATGTGTTGTTTATGAAGGTTTTCGAGGAAGACTTGCAAGATTTGAGAACCATTTGTTGATCTCTTGAGTTAAAGAGAAGATTTGGGGTTTTGAGGTGTTCTTGAGCAAAGAGGTGAGATCCACACTTAAGACTTTGGATCGACCTTAGATCTAAGCTGGAATCATGATTTGGAGCCTTAGATTTGTAGAAAAAGCAGTCGAATCAATCCGTGGGGGGTTTCTCCAAGGTGGGATAAAGAATGGGAGAGAACAGCAAAATCCCGATCCTGATTGGTGGGTGCCCGGGAATGATCGGACCCACCAATCCAGCCCCTGCCTGTCCAAGGTAGGCTACTGGCTAGACCGACAAGCAAAACCGGTGGGCGACCTGGCCCACCGCTCTTGGCTTGTCGGTCCAGGCAGAGCTGCTGGCTCGACAGGCAAGCAAGACCGATGGGCTAGGTAGCCCATCGGTCCAGCCAGGGTCCCTGGGTCGAGAGGTGAGCAAGGATTGGTGGGTGCCTTGCCCACCGGTTGACCCACCGATCCGACTTCTTAGGTTTCAATTAGGCTCAAATTTGTCGGGTATCCTTCTTTAGTGATTCTAAACACAATAGAATCATCATACTTCCATGGTTATGACCCTCAAGTGGAGGTATACTAAACCCAACTCTTTTTATGATAAGTTGTATTCGAACTCGCGTCATCGCACTCCGGATCTTCCTCGTACCGAGGGTGATCTTTGTACACAATTGGGTAAGTGGGAAGGGCACATTACATCATGTCATTCTGGTTGTAGACTAGCCATGTCATCATATGATTATTGCGTAGACTAGTCATCCACGAGTGCCATTGCATGCATTGTTGTGTGCATTATGAAATTCAAATATAGATTAACATGCTGACATATTTAATTGTTAAATACCCACTCTTGCTTTGTGATATGAGATGGATGACTTTAAACTATTGAATATAATGCTTATTAGACTAGATGCCGTAGTCGGTTTGAACATGAATGCATTGGTGGCCCGTGGAATGGGACGCGGTGGCACTATACAGTCGTACTATCTCACATAGGAGCATGCGGTTAGGAATGATATATCCCTGTGCTACGACCCTTCCCAGCAGGGGTGTAGGTGTTGGGTATATCACTGGGGGGGAAGCCCGAGGTTGTGAACCAACGGTGGTAGTTAGAAGTACGTCCGACTGATCATTAGGACTGTCAGCAACTTTGGTGATATAACAAGAGGGCCAATCGTACTGCTTTTAATTTAATGTCGTCGTGGGTCGGTAATTTACATTTAATGTCGTCGTGGGTCGACAATTTACTTTAATGTCATTGTGGGTCAACATTTTACTTTAATGTCGACAATTTACTTTTCCGGTACCACCAGCTGGCCTTCTCCGGCAACCCTATAGGCGTATCATGGCATGGGGTTCGTTACAAGTACCCTGAGCATACATGCACTGTGGTTGCAAGTAGCACATGACCTATGACTTAAAATTGTTGTCTAGGTGGACTAAGATAATAAAATGAACTACATGCATATAGGTTCACTTGTATTGTGCATACTTGTGTGGTATTTCTTTTCACTTACTGGGCTAGTGAGCTCATCCCACATGCACACCATTTTTAGTTGATCTTGTAGGTTATCCGACAGAAGAACTAGAGCCGGGACCCACAGTGAAAACTCCAGTCGATGACTAGTGGGTCCCTAAAGATCTTGGGCACGGGGCTGAGTGCCCGTGCGATAGCTGTGTTACGAGTCAGCAACATTAATACCATACTAGGACTCTTTTTGATTATTTTGAAATGTTACTCCCTTTTGTATTCTAGATGTTTAAATTGTATTTATTGTGTATATATTACGCCTGCGGGCCCACATGTAAAAGTATTATATAATACAATTTGGGTATCAAGAGTATTAGGGTATTTACTGGTAAATACATGTAAGACTTCCACTAATATATAGAATCTTCTTGGTTTAGAGTGTGTGTATACTGTGTTTTGGTTACTGTATCAGATGATCCTAGCAGGTTTTGGGTTAACAGATGTTAACTCGGTCACCAGTCCGGTTCTGTATGGAACCGGGGTGACAATCCCTGCTAATTTTTCAACCCTTAATGTTTCTCTCCGAAGCCGTGGCTCTACCCTTTCAGCCCCACCTTCCAAATCCGCTCCTCATTTCTTTCATGGCGTATTAGCCCTTGCCCACCATTCCCAACACTACGATGAAGGCGATGCCGGTCGGAGACTCCTTGCCGGTGGCGAGATGTTAGGGTTTCATCATCAACAACAGTAGTATTTCTTGACTGGGGATCAAAACAGTGAAGCTTTGCCTGTAGTGGTGGTTAACGTAGAGATTCTAGTACGGACAGCTATTTAAGAAAACGCTTCAGAGAAGATCTGTTCAAGGAGGAAGCACAACAACAGGGGTATTTTAGGGATTATAAAAAATTTAACTTGACTTAACAGTCAAATCTAATAGTTGGGGCTGTTAGATAACATTTTTTTCTTGTAGGGGAGGGGAGTGATATTTTCAGAAAGGTGATGGGTCAAGTTGATATTTCGCCTTAGTTCAGGGGAGGGGAGTGATGTTTACCCAAAAAAAATAGGGGAAATAGCTAAGATAACTGTTGTGGCATTGGGTAAAAAAACTTGTTCTAAAACAAGTTTTTTGTAAATAAGCAATAATTACATAAATGCCACTAATAAAAAAAGTAGCATAAATTGATCATTTGTTTAAACAATATTAAAGTAGTTGATACCAGTCTAAAATGGTATGTAATGATATCAGTCTAAATAAAATTCATGTGGTAAAAAGCAACAGCAGTAAAATGAAGCATTTAGAAGTTCAGGACTACAAGAGGGTGTAGGAATTAGTGAAGGGATGCATCAAATTATTTAGGAAAGTCAATAATTGAATTTGGGTGTATCCATTCTCCCTTCTTCTATAGCATTCTGTTTACATCTGAAACTTCTATCTTATTCTCTGCTTCTTCTCTTCTAATCTGTCCCTTAGTCTCATAACAATTCTAATCATCATATTCTGATCCTTAATTCATATATGTACCCAACAACCTTACTAGCAGATCAAGCAAACAGTTGAATGGGGAAATGGATGGGCTGAATTTTACAGCAATGTTTATACTAGACTGCTCTCCCTGAGCCTAACCGAAACATGGGTTGTCTCTGGGATGGGTTGCAAGGTGAGGAAATTCCATACTTGGAGCAATCCACACTTAGACCTCAAGCTACTTTGATTGTTCTTATATCATGTCCTGGATCTCCCCAAGGGCAATCATTAAAACTCATGGAGCATCTAGGTACAAATTATCTCATTAAGCATTCACAATCACAATATCAGAGCATAAAATTCCAAATAAGGTCCATCAAAGGTTTAAGAGAAAAATTCAACAGCATAAAACCTATTTAGCATTATTATCTCATGAAGCATTCACAATCACATTATCAAATGCAAACACCCCAATCCATAGGCATTATTGTTTTTATAAGGAATTGTCTAAAAGATTATGTTCTCCTAGATCCTCCTGCTTAAGTGTGTGCTTTGAGAGAAGATTGGATAAGGAATCTCTCTCAAAAAGTACTCCAAACTCCTCTTTTGAGTATTTTCTTCAATGCCCACAAACATTAAGAAAGAGGACCCAATATTAAGAAATAATAAAACAAGGAACTCCATACTATAAAATCAGTCATCAAGTGAAAGAAAAAAAGTTGTAAAAGCTACTATCTTGGCCTTTCTGTTCAGAAACTCAAAAACAAAGAAACCCATTTGGGGTACAAGTTTCAAACATATAAAACAAAGCCAACAAAGTGAGAATTTTTCCCAACTCTGTTCACCAAAAAACAGAAAGTAAAAAATAACAAACAGTGAATCACCATCCTCTTTTCCGCCTTTACTCCATTTTTTTTAGAAGATACACAGCAGAGTACAAGGACCCATGTAACCGACCCCTTGTAGGGAACGTTCTTGTGATGCCACTCGGACTACTGCAGTGAGTTCTTATTTTACCTCATTTTACCTCCTTTTGATTCTTTTTCAAACTTCTTTTATTCTTATATCTACTACTATTCTAAACCTTATCGGATCCATGTAGCCGACCCAATTTAGTTGGGATAAGGTAACACAACAGAGTATCTTTCCTAGACTTTGCAAAGAAAATCACAGTACTGTTGGGATGCATGTAGAATACTTTTTTAATTCACTAAAATAAGGTAGAAAGAAGAAAAACATGCATGAACCACCATCCCTTACTCCAAAAAATCCCTCGCATAAATTTGATTCAAAAACTCAGATTTGAAGAAGTTGAAAATAGAAATGAGATTCAAAAACTCAAAAATGGAAGGATAAAACTGACTGAAAATTGAATCTGGTTTCAATACCTGATCAATCAAATAGATGGAAAATCTAACAGGGTTTAATTGGGTGATAAGCCCTCTTTAAAATCCAACAAATGCAACCCAACTCCTCAGAAGCATACCCCATTTCAGTCCCATTTTATCACCATTTATGAAACTAATATTCAGATTCACATTTTAACAACTTGATATTCCATTCACAAAAGGGCCACAAAAAGATGAGAAGCTTGAATCAAAAGAGGATATAACTGGAGTAGCAAAGAGAGAGCTTGAATGTTGTAGAGAGAGAACTTGAACGTTGCAGGGTCTCAAATCGGCTGTTAGAGGAGGGAAACTTTGGGTCTCAACTGAAGCAAATGATTTACCTGCGGAGAGTTGCAGTCCCTAACGCCGGCGAAATGAGCAATTAACGGCAGCAATTAGGGCTCTGCGGCGGCGTGAACGACAGAGAGAGAGAGAGCTGGCAGTGGTGACAGTGGAAGACGATGTTGAGTAGAGATGAGCGCAGAAGAAATGAACAGCAGGCATTGACCAGCAGCCTGCAAGGGCCGAACGACAACCAGCAGGCTTCGAAATGGGCTGAGAGTACGGCGAAGGTATTTAGGGCTCTTGTGTTTTCAACAGGTTGGGATGACGAAGGGAGTAGAGAAGATGAAAAGCATCGGGTTTTTGGGGAAATTATCGGGAACGATTCTACTAAAATCCCTCAGTTTGGTCCATTTGAAACGAAGCTGACAATTTTTAACATCACAAATATTATTTCAAATAACTATCAAATGCAGCATAATACTTTTTAAAAATTCAGCATAATAAAACATGTATAATACGATCACTTTGTTAACAAAATATGGGTATATATTCACTACAAACATTTACACCACTTAACAAACAAAATAATAGTATGAAACTATGAATCATTATTATAGCCTATAGTTTTGAAGCAACTGTAACAAATATTCCTCCCACCGCGTAGAATCTGCAGTAATATCAATATTGCTTGATCTAGAGATTCCATTGACCTTTATTCGTTATCCCTTAAATTGGTTCTATCCCATATTTAACTGTGCAAGCAAGCAAGATTAAAAGCAATGATCACAAATATTCTGTGATGCAAACTAGCATAGTTAATTTATTAAGTGTCGTACTGCAATTATGCAGGTGCTTAAGTACTTACAAAATACTAAAACTACATTTTCTCCAATAGCAGAACAAGGATTATTTTGAACAAATAATAAAAATTGAAGCTTCTTAAGGTAAAGAGCAAACAATTTCGCATCACATGAAGGTAAACCCAATCTGAAAGACCTAGCTATTGAGTTGCTTTGAGAACTTGTGTATATTCACACTTTGGGATACTGAAGAATATGCTCCCAAAAAAGCACCGATGATGCCCAATGCAACTATTGATACACTCAGAAATTCCTAAAATGAGAAGACAATAATGAGAAAACCATAAATATAGAACACGGACAACGGAGAAGAGAAAGGGATTTACCAAGAAAATGCGTTTGCCGGCTACGGCTGCAATCAAATGGGAAGTGGGAACAGAGACTTGCCACTGCTATCAAGCATCAAACTAAGAAAAGAGACAAAGAAGAAGATGGGGGTACTCGATACCCTTTGGTAACGGAGATAACACTCGGTTGGGGGAGTTAATAGCCTATGGAAATGGAGATGGCACACAATTGGGAACTCGCCGGCCACCGCTGCACTCGATTGGGAATTTAGGATGTTCACTTTTTCAGACTTCAGAGTTCATACTTCATACAGAGAAGAAGAAAGAAGAGGGAGCGACCTAGGGTTCCAAAACCAGGAGTGTGGACCGGCACCAACCCGGGGGCCAATGGGAGCTCACGGGCTGGGATGCATCAATAGGGTGTGCGAGTCCCCCTTTCAATGGGGTTGGGGCGGTCATGACGCTCCAACGAGCATCTAACGAGCTTGCGGATGATCGACACGTGGAGACGAGAAATTCGATGGTTGGACGAACTTCGACCTTCCTCTTCTCTCCCTGATTAATTGCAGAGGCGATGAACGAGCTTGCGGATGATCGTCTCTTTTCTATGTTCACCTGCCTCTTCTTTTGCCTACGGCGGCCAGATCAGATGAAGGTGCATAAAGGAGAACAAAATCCTCTTTTCTCCCTAAATGATTGCAGAGGCGATGAACAAGATTGCAGATGATCGTCTCTTTTCTGTTCTCACCTTCCTCTTCCTTTGCAGGTGGTGGCCAGATCAGATGAAGGTGCATAAAAGAGAACAAAATCCTCTTTTCTCCCTGAATGATTGCAGAGGCGATGAACGAGCTTGCGGATGATTATCTCTTCTGTTCTCACCTTCCTCTTCCTTTGCCGGTGGCCGCCAGATCAGATGAAGGTGCATAAAAGAGAACAAAATCACATACCCTACCAAACTTCCAGCGAGAGCTAACAGAAAAGTTAATTGAAAATCAAACTTAATTTGCAGAACCCGCACAACCAAAAATAGGAAGGAAAATTCAGGGAGAGAAAGAGAAAGAGTAACCTCACTGAGAGGAGCTGCCCGAAACGACAATGTTGGCAGCACGAGGAGACGGTGGCACGACGCAAGTCGCAAGGGTTTTGGGTGGTTCTATCAGATACCAAGTAGAGAGAGAGGAGACCGTCGGATTTGTCGAAGTCCACGTGTCGATCATCAGCAAGTTCATTGGACGCTCATTAGAGCATCAGTTGTTGGAGACGAGCCGGATCCAGTCATTACGCCCCTCATCAGCCTAGGTGCAACTGTCACTCTTGAACAAAGTTCTTACTTCTTTTTTCTTTTTTCTTATTTTTTTATGGAAGAAAGTTTCTTGAACGGAATATGGCTTTTGTTGTGCATCTTTGTGTCTCTCTCTCCTCTTCCCTAAAAAATGACCTCCTTCCCCGCTCCCCCAATATATTGAACCAAAAAGGGAAATTGATTGGGTCTCGCCCAAGCATAGGAGCCACGATCACAAACAGAGAACACTTCCCCCCCCCTCCCTTTTTTTATGGGAAGTGACTCTTTATCCAAGAGCACAGCCTACACCAACGGTCCATGTGTCTATCTCTCTCCTCACAAAAAAAGGGGTAGAGGTGTCTTTTCATAAGGGGAGGAGAGAGATAGACTTATGGGAGTGCTGATGTAGGTCATGCTCCTGGACAGAGTTCTTTTTTCCTTCTTTTTTTTTTTTATCAAGTAACGTATTGTATAGCGTATAATGGATGTCATTTACAAAAGAATTTGGGTGAACCAGTTTTACAAAGAGATATTCTCAAATCATTGGTTCAGTTTCATATCTAATGAATTGTACTAGACCTGACATAGCCTTAGCAGTTGAAAAGTTGAGTCAACATACTCATAACCCAAGTAAAGAACAATGGCAAACAATTGAATTTCTATTAAATAAAGAACAATG
>NW_024868694.1:28389-34346 GCF_013358625.1 Macadamia integrifolia | reverse complement strand
GTCCTCCTTTCCCTTACTTTTAAGTCAAGTTTTGGCTGCAAAATTTTAAATTTCAATTTGAAAATTTGGAACAAAAAATAAATTCCATGAATGTGAATGTGAGGCATACACTGTGCATGTACTTATCAGTACGTGTATATTATACAAGGGACACATCCATACGTATGAATACATATATAAACTGACACATATACGTTTGTTCATACACTGTAGAGAATACATCATATGTATGAAAGGACACATACCTGTACATACAGGTATCTGTAGATGTACAGGTACACCTGTACAGGTACGTTTAGGCCTATAAATACCCAATGCCTGCAGACAAGAAAAACATAACAAATCTAGAGAGTAATTCGTGTATGGGTTACAATACCTGTCTTGCATACAGTTATACCAAATTCGTTTATGTTCTGTCTTCCAGTCCATTTTTCCTTCTTTCCTTTCTCTTTGAGTTCTTAGTATAGCTTACACACTCTCTTTCATAATCACACTTAGGAGTGCAACTTTTGTGATTATGGGATGATTTTATCTTGGAGGTAAAAGAGTGGGTCAACACTGTATGCGCAAATTAGGGGTTTTTTAACACCTTAAGGAGAGTATATACATACGACTTCATCCTACTATACATGTATATGGAATCTTCTGCCACTTCAACTACTGTAATTGATCTCTACAACATACAAGGACTACATCTCAACGTCTGTGCATCCCCCTAGCATATAGTTGGCTGTTCATCTTAAGGCATATTCCATTGTTACAACACCTGGAATTATCATATGGGAAGGACTATGTTATTTTATTTTTAGTTTTAAATAAATACAGATAAATATTCCACATTGAAGACATCTTATGCATTGAAATGAAATCTTTTTTTTTAACAATAGAGGCTTTGTTTGTTTGCAAAGGAAATAAAGGGAAGAAAAATGAAATTAAATCAAAACTAAAATGGGAACTTTTGTCATGATTACTTAACATGAGTGCGAGTAACTACAAAGCATTCTAAATCTAGTTTTCATATTTGACTATACTTTGCAATCAAGTTCCTTGGATTAAAGAAATAAAATAAAGATTTCATTTAAAAAGTTTGATTACCATATTTAATAAGAATTTAAGGTAATAACACAATCATGATTATAAAATTTTAATTTTCTATCTCAAACTAATTTCACTTCCTTTCTCATCACTTTACTTGTAGTCAAATGCTGAATGAAATAAAGTAAAAATAGCTAGCCCATTACCCTTTTAGAGCGTATATGATTGCAAAAGACAACTGAATTTTGCAAGTTTACAATCTGACATGTAAATGAGAGTAGTTTTCATTGACTAAAGCATTCAGATGGCGTTGAGATGGTATCAATAAGAGTAAAGAGGTGTTATTGACTTCGTACTGTACCAACAAATTTATTTTTTTATCGACTTTGCACTATAAGAGAGCTGACAATAATGATCATTGATCGATGGATGTAGTTTTCCTGCACCAACGGTGTACAAAAACTTTCACCATTTAAATAAACATGATGTTGTAGGTGGACAGTTGGAAGGCTGGAAAGATAATGGGTCAAGCACTGAAGCCTAATCTAAAGTCCTGAAGTCAAGCCCAACCTAAGCTGAACAAAATCAAAATTATTTAAAGCCACTATCAAGTTCGGGTTTTATGGAGTTGGTGCAAAATGACCCCTCACCCCCCATGAAAGCTATAAATGTCCGTTATGTTGATGCTTCCACATGTGCTTCTATTGATCTCTGTGCTGATGTAGGGGCCATGCATGCTCTCGGACCTAGAACTCTAGCCCTTCTCAATTTTTGTCATACAAAAGGTTTTACTATGAGATAGAGCTTAAACAACAATAATTTCATTGTTATTCATATAAAATCAAGAAAAAAAGAAGTAATTTAGGTCATCCAGATGCCATTTGGTTGAGATTGCTTACTAAATTTGATATGTGGCCATTCATGAGAATTCTCATCTATCCATAGGCATATGGTTAGTATGATCTAATTTTTTTCACCCCCCCCCCAAAAAAAATTATGATCTAACCATGAATGTGAATGCATCCGTAGGCAATGGTCTAAGAATGCTCCAAACCTTTAGTAATTGTCTAGAAAGCACCCGATCCTCTCCAACACAATTGAACACACTTGGCGCGTATCCAATGACTGGGATGACCCAGACATGCACCACAAGGAGCTCCAAGTTCCATCCAAAAAATATTATCTTATAATAGAAACCGCCAAGAACAATCTAAAGAAAAATGTTCCAAGCACCCCCTGTAAACGATGTAAAGAAATTATGAAGATATCTAAAAATGTTCACATTGTGATAGTAGCTAGACAAATATCAATTCTCTTTCTTTGATGGCCATGTCAATTAAGGAGATTAGGTTATTATATTCTGAATCAGGACACCCTTTCACTGTGAATTCAGAGTTTACTAGTTAACTTTTCCAAAGTTAGCACCATTAATTAGATACTAATTAGTAACTACCCTTTATACATGGCAAGACACTGACACAGAAGATAAAAATGACAAGTTAATATCTTAATGTCTACCATAATCATAAATATTGTAACCAATACAAAGACTAATTTTCTAATGATCCGGACATGGCTGATGTTTATCAATACTTTGAGCAAGATGCCTGTCACACCCCGTTCACACAGAACCGGGCCAGTGATCGGGTTAACACCGGTTAACCCAAACCTGCCAGGATCATCTGATACAGTATTCCACCACAGCATACCCACAACTAAGAAAGTGCTCATCAGGTCAACGGAAGACTTGGTTTACCTATGAATATTCCCATAATACTTGATACCCAAATTGTAATACAATAGTTAAGTACATGTGGGCCCGAAGGCATGATATTTACACAAAAGAATACAATTTACATATCAAGTATTCTAAAGGAATCATCAAAAATCAAATAGTACAGCTCAGCTTGGTATCAAATGTAGAGCTCAGCTCGGTATCGTAGGTTAGAGCTCAGCTCGGTATCAAGGGTAGAGCTCAGCTCAGTATCAGAACTGCGGTCCCGCAACACAGCCCTCGCACGAGCAATCCATGTCGTGCTCTAACTCCTCAGGGACCCACCAATCCTCTTCAGGGAACTCAACTGTGGGACCCAACCCGTGCTCTTCAGATGGATGACCTGCAAAATCATCTAAAAGAGGTGCACACGTGGGATGAGCTCACTAGCTCAGTAAGTGGAAAGAAGGACCACACAGCAGTCCATACAATAATTCACAACCATATGCACTATATGCTATGCAATTCATTTAAATCACATCCACTTAAACAACATTACTAAGTCATTGGTTTAGTGCTACTATAACCACAGTGCGCGTATACTCCGGGTACGAGCCGCAAACTCCATCTCGCGATATGCCCATAGGGCTGTCGGAGAAGGCCCACTGTGAGTACTCAGAAAAGTAAAACATGTCGACCACCGGCTCTCAACATAAAGTAAATGACATAATTTAAAAGGTGTTGACTCCAGCAATTTAAAAGCAGTACGATTGACCCTCTTGAATATACCACCGGGGTTGCCGACTGTCCTAATGACCAGCCGGGCGTAATGTCTAACCGCCACAGTAACCCAACAACCGCGACCATTGCTTCCCCCCAAATGGTAACCCAATACCTTAACCCCTGTTCGGAAGGTTCGTAGCACAAGAAGATGATAATCCTAAACCGTATGCTCCAATATGATAATAGTACGATTGCATAGTGCCACCACGTCCCATACCACGGGCCACCAGTGCACTCGTTTCCAAGCCGACTACGGCATCTAGTCTATTAATGCATCATACACAATGATGTTAACATTCATCACATAAGCATATCATCACTTGGCATTTAGAAAATAAACACAACACCCATGGCATAACAATGTGAGGATGACTAATCTACATAGCATTTTCATGATGACATGGCTAGTCTAGATACAATTAAATGAATGCCAAACAAGCCCTGAAACAAGGCCAAACGTCCTCTCCCCACTTACCTATAGTGTACAACAACTCACGCTCGGTACGAGTGAGATCCATGGGAGAAGCGTAAGATTTGGTGAACCTATCATGAGTGAGCGGGGTTAGCATTTTGCCACTTTGGGATCAAATTAACAAGATCCAATGACAAAATCATATTTAGAATCCTAAACGAATGTCACATGTCCGTTTTGGATCCAATTGGACGTAAAAATCACGTTGGGAGCCTCTCGGGTGGGTCGGACAACCCACCTGTCTGACCCACCAGTCAGACCCACCGATCCTGACCGGCGGGTAGGTCGGCCCACTGGTCGGCCCACCGGTCTGGTCCACCGATTGGGCCCGAGGGTCCTGCTAAGACTGGCGGGTAGGTCGGCCCGTCGGTTGGCCCGCTAGTCTGGCCCGCTGGTTGGCCCCGAGGGTCTGCCCTCTCAGGCGGGCCAAATGGCCCACCGGTCTTGGTCCACCGGTCTTGACGGGAAAATGCCATTTTCACCTGAAACCTATCCCAACCTTTGCAGAATCAAATGAGGCTCTTCCAAACCCATTCTCCACACATTCAAGGTCTCATAACATGGTTCTAACCTAGATCTAGGTTAGATTTAAGGAATGGAAAGCCATCTTACCTTTTTTGCTCAAGAACTCCTTCAAAACCCCAAAATCACTTCAAATCAACAATGCTTCTCCAACCTTGTAAACACTTCTTCAAATCCTTCAAAATCAACACATAGATCATCTATTAAACCTTAGATTCATCATCTCAAGGGGGATTTACAAGACCTCAAGAAACCCTACCCAAATCAAGGGTTTTACTTAGGTATGGCCAAAGTTTAAGGAACCTAGCCTTTGCTCACCTCTAAACCTAGATCTAGTGTTGGAGATCACTCTTTCGGCGTTGAAATGGGAAGATCAAGCCTCAGTGCTGCTAAAATCCATCTCTTCTTCCTCTCCCTTCTCTTCTCCTCTTCTTTCCCTTCTTTTCTCTCTTCTCTTTACTCTTCTCACCAAATGTCCGAGTGTCATAAATGAGAAAAGAAAAAAGAAAACATAAATGCTATTTATACTTCCTAAAATAACTAAGTAATCACATGGGTGGGTCACTCAGGTGGGTGGATGCGTCCACCTGTGACCACCCACCTGAGGGCCAAAACTTGCCCAACAAGTGGGATTTTGACAGAGTTCGGCCCTCGGCACGAAACTCACTCTTGGCATAAGATGTAATATACGTATGCGCCTAAAGATATGGCTACATACCTGCTTTATCCGTACATGGCCTTATGATATGTGCATGTACACAGCTTGGGTACACCCGTCTCCTTTGGTACTGGCTCAGACTTGTCGGGTCAGTCGGTGTTTAAGGTCACCCTTGCCATCATAGTCTATGAGGAACCCACCTTAACTCTCTTCGGTTTGGGTCCTGCATGGTTAAACTGGGTCAACCGTGTAATCAGACCGGGTTTAAGGAGTAGGGTATTACATTTACCCCCCCTCTTTCTGAAAATTTCATCCTCGAAATTGGCGTACCTGGTTGTTCAAAAAGATGAGGGTACTTGGCTTGGATTTCATCCTCTTTCTCCCAAGATGCTTCTTCAAGTGAATAATTTGTCCATTGCACCTTTACGTAAGAGATGGAGCGGTTGCGAAGGGTCTTCACCTTTTGGTCCAAAATTTCAGTCGGTTGCTCTGTATAGGTCATGTCAGCTTCTAGATATTCTGGTTCCACGGGTAATACATGAGAGGGATCATGAACGTATCGCTTCAGCATGGATACATGAAATACGTTATGAACATCCCTGAGTGAAGGTGGCAGAGCAAGCATGTAGGCTACTGAGCCAACCCGGGCTAAGATCTCAAATGGTCCAATGTATCTTGGGCTCAACTTCCCCTTTCTGTGAAACCTTTGCAACCCTTTAGTAGGAGAGATCTTGAGAAATACCTTTTCTCCTGACTGAAATTCAATGTCTTTT
>NW_024868694.1:0-26089 GCF_013358625.1 Macadamia integrifolia | reverse complement strand
ATTCTCTTCCTTCGTCATCTGTCACCCTAATCAACTTTTCAGCACACATCACATTAGCTCGATGAGCCGACAACCTATCCATGCCCAATATAACATCAAAATTCTGCATATTGAACTTAATGAGTTGTGCATCCAATTTCTTCCCACTAATTTCCACTGGGCACGACCCATACACCTCCTTCAACTGTGTAACTTTACCAGTAGGCATACTAACAATCATTCCATGATCTAGGATCCTGGGTGGCATCCCAAGTTTCTTGGTAAATCTCTTAGATACGAATGAATGTGTAGCTCCTGAATCGAATAAAACGTAGGCTGGTATGCCCGATATAGATAGGACACCTAGGGTAACAATGCATATAATTTCAGCAGGTCATCAATATTTAACATAAGGAAATTCTTAAATTTAAAATGTACCTGCTACCACTTCTGTGCTGGCCTCAGCTTCCTCAGCTGATAGGGCATACATCCTTCCCTACGATTGATTTCCCCGAGTTAAGGGAGGTCGGTACGCCGAGGGCTGATTGGAGGGCAAGGCTGATCTGACCCGACTGTCTTTTGTATAGTGCCCATAGGAATGGCAGTTAAAGCAACGGATCTGAGATATCGGAACTGGGCCGGGGCCCCTCTGCACTTGACCCGTTGAAGATGGAAGTCGAGGCGGCCTTGGAACTGTAGGTACTGCACTAGTGTTTGGGCGAAAAGATGTGGAGCCCAAACCACCAGTCGGTCGAGGAGGGTAGCCAGATGACCTATAAGACTGCCTATATGTAGGCCCAGAACTGTACAACCCACGGTATGCCTTGGAGGAGTTGCCCATATCCGAAAATGGATTTGTTCTCTTCCACAGTCCAGGTGTGGGATTATTCTCCCTTCTGTTTATCCTCCATGGTCTTGGCCTTCTGCACAATCTGGCCATAGTCGGTCAAATCCAAGACCTCAAGTACAGACCCAATGGATGCCTTTAGGCCCTTTAAAAATCTCGCAGCCTTCTCTTCAGCTGTCCTCATGTGCCTAGGGGAAAAATGGAACAAGCTCTCAAACTGCTATTGGTACTCAAGGATAGTCTTACCTCCTTGAGTTAAGGCCACAAATTCCGTCTCCTTGCGGTCTCTGAAGCTATGTGGGTAATGATTATCCAAGAACAACTCCTTGAACTATTCCGAGGTGGGTTCCAGATGGGCGGCCAACAATATGGGCTTAGAGGCTTGCCACCAAGAGTTGGCCTCCTTCTTGAGTTGCAACCCCATACAAATGAGTTTCTGTGCATCTGTGCACTCAATCACCTCAAATATTTTCTCCAGCTCCTGGATCCACTGGTCCGGCTCTAGAGGATCACTCCCCACCTTAGAGAATACAGGTGGCAAGTTTCTTTTGAATGACTCCACTACCTTTGACGTATTATTCGTCGGCGGGTAATTGGGAGCATAAGCTGGATAGTAAAATTATGGAGGGGGCACCCCATACAGAGGAATACTGAATGGCAGAAATGGAGGTGTACCTCCCACTTGTGGCCCCGTACCAGACCCTACAGGAGGGTCCTGTGGAGTAAGTATCGGGGAGGTTGACCTGATTGAGAAAGGTCCAATTGTTGCTGAATAGCATTTATAAATGCTTGCTGTTGCTGAAGCATTTGTTGCTGAAAAGCCTGTTGTGACTGCTGAATTATGGTAGCAACATCCCCCGGAGTAATAACCGGTGGAGGGTCGAGAAGTGTAGTCATAGGTGGGTCCCCATGTGCCCCACCCTGACCAAAGGTCTCTGGAGGTGGTGGAAGTGAGGTTTGCCCCACAGAGCGGGACCTCCTGGGATTCGGTGGTCGACCGATCGGACGAGGACGAGGACCACGCGGGGTACCTCATGCATTGCTATCGGATCTAGTACATACCATCGTATCCCTGTACCTGGAACATATCATACACCACATTGGTTAAACACCATAGAATTGATATTGGCACATAATTTTATGCCATCACGCAGGGTATTATAGTGTATGATAGTTTGCAACTACCCGCAACTTAATTCCAAAAATACAGGGTTAGTGCTTCAACAAGTATGTCAATGGTCCCACTTGACCATAACATATTATTATAAGAATAATAATATTAATAATACTCCTAAAATATTAACAATCCCATTTTTCAGGTTTTCTCACAACCGGTGGGCTGCCACCGGCAGGCAGGTTGGCCCATCGGTCGGCCCGCCGATCCAAATCTTCAACCGACAGGCTGACACTGATGGGTAGGGTGGCCCGTCGATCGGCCCGCCGGTCCTACCCATAGTTAGCAAATTCGGATTCGGGAATTATTCGGGGGGGAGAATTATTCGGAATAATTCGATTGATTAATTTAAGGATTCGGTCAAAAAAGCTTATTGGGTTTTTTTTTTTTTGGTTTTTTTTTAAATACTATTTAAGTGGACCGAATAATTCGGTTTAATTCGGATTCGGTCTGAATTATTCGTGTTTTATATTCACTTTTGAAAAAATCGTGAATTTTACCGAATTTTATTTTTAATTCGGATTCAGTCAGAATTTTTGATAAAATTCGAAAAAATTCGGTTCGGCCGAATAATTCGTGAATTATTCGTCCGAATTGATAACACTGGTCCTACCCGAGCGAAAATCTTGAACAGGGCATTTAAGCCCCTGTTCTTCCTTATTTCCCCCGTTTCCCCTCTCTCTCTCTCTCTCTCTCAGGCTATTTTGGAGAGCATCTTGATGCTTCCACTCACGATCTCACTCAACGATCCGGCGCTTTTGAGAAGATTCAACCCTCCACTTACAAGTAAGTTTCTTCCTCATTTTATTCTCAGAACTTGCATTTTGGGGGTAGAAACTCGTGAGTTGTCTTAAATCTCACTTCCTTTCCATAGAACAGTGATTTCATATGAATGTGATGTTTCTCTTGTGATTTATTTCTAGTTTTAGGATTTACTTCTCCATTTTTGAGAGAAACCCCAACCGTGCCCCAGTTTTCTCAAATTTGGGGATTTCTCCAATTTCTGCTCTTTTCTTCCCAATTAATAGCTTAAATGCAATGCCTTAGGTTTGATTTGTACTTGATATACTGTAGAGATCATAGAAAGTCCCTTGTGTTTGAAATCCCATTCTTCCCATGAAAATCCGTCTTTTTGTGTTGGGTTTCTTTGATTCTCTTTACATCCTTCCATATTTTGTGGACCTCACTAGCATAATAGTAGATGTTTTTGCATATTCTAAATTGTAGAATGATGGCATTTCATCCATGAACATGTAAGCTTCATGCTTCACTCTATTGTGAGTCTTTCCATTTTTTTTTTCTTCCTTAGATTGAACTTTGCATAATGAGAATTGGGGTTTTTCTTTTCTATCATTCTCTACATGCCATGCTTTTCTTGCCCCTTTCTGTCACATTGCTGTTTTGCCATAGTCTCTGTCTTGTCACTGGCCAGACATTTCATTCATAGACTTTTTATCATTCCTCACTTGTCACATTTTGTCACATTCTATTTTTTTTCTATGATTTCTGTTTTGTCACTTACCCTTCTTTCCTCTTTTCTTGCCAAGATGTCATCTCGAAAAGGCAAGGAGCCCGCATCCTCTGGCACTCGGCGTAAGACCACTGCTTCTAAGCAGAAGAGTGCGGGGACTAGTTCTCCAGCCCCCCGCACAGGGTGACTCGAGCCTGCCCCCATTGATCATTCTGACTATGACGAGGAACTCTTCCACTGTTCAGAGGCAGCAGCCAACTGGCAGGCCTTCCTGAAGAGGTCTGTAATGATGGAGAAGACTGTGGTAGTTGACGACTTCCACAAGATTCAGCTTCAGAAGAGGTTCACAGCACTAGGCTGGCAGTCTATCCTCCACATAGACCGTCCATGCTACGAGCAGTTGGTCCGTAAATTCTACTGTAACCTGGAGGTTTCCTACCAGTACGGGGAGTATGCTATAATCAGTATGGTGAAGGGGGTGGACATTTAGCTGACCGTGGACACCCTGGCTAGTATTTTGGGCATCTCTTCAGTCGGGCACCATTTTTACAGTCCTCCCAAGAGTAAGCCCATGGGTCCGTTCATGAGTTTGGAGACACCGAACCACATCTATGAGACCATCTGTGGTAGCAGTTCCCGTCCGGAGTCTGAGACATCATTTTTCCCGAAGGTTTGTGTGTTTGCCCGATTGGTCCAGTTCAACTTGCTCCCCAGAGGAGGTCACCGGAACCAGGTGGGCTTCATGGCAGCCTTTTCAGCCTTCTGCATCTATAAGGCTTTAGAGGGGGGTGACGAGCACTTGTGCTTACCTTACGTCATCCTCAAGACCATGGAGCACCACACTTCTCACCCCGAGGATGGAGGATTTCCATATGGCAGGATCCTCACTAGGATCTTTGAGTTCTTCGGAGTGGACCTAAGTGGTGAGGAAGGGAAGACTCCAGCGGATAAGTTCGACAAGGGAAATCTATTAAGGATGGGTCTCCATACTCTTATGGATGTACCTCAGAGAGCAGGAGCTCAGAGAGGTAGGGATAGGAGGGTTGCCCCTATGGAGGATGTCCCTATGGAGGAGGAGTCTAGTGAGGAGGATGAGGACTATGTTCCTTAAGATGGGGAGGATGATTTTGTGGACGAGGACATCCTTGAGGAGGTGCCTCAGGCGTCGAGAGGTGCTGATCCTGGCTTCCCCAGAGCTGCAGGCCCACAGCATAGAGCCCCACCTCCTGAGAGTGGTGCATATGATTTTGAAGGCATGATGTCTACTATGAGGGCTCTGAAAGATGGACAAGATCAGCTGTTAAGAAGACTGGATGAGAGTGCCTCAAGGGAGGAACGCATCCTGGAGAGGCAGGCTACTTTAGAGAATTCCTTTCTCCGACTGGGCCAAGACTTGGATACAATGACCAATGCCATCTCAACGGATTTTGGTCGACTTCGGAGGGAGGTACAGTTGGTGAACTCGAGGTTTGACTACTACAACCATCGACTCAACGTCAACTCTAGACCTCAGGCGAACATAGTAATATTGGACGATGACGATGACAATCATCAGTGAGGACTTAGCTCATCCACACCAACTTCTCACCTATTTCCTGTTGTTGAATCTTATTGTATATATATATATATTTTTTTTTTTTCTTTTCTTATTCTTGTACTTTCTCTGTAACTGGACTTATTTGTGGGATGATGTGTTTTGACAGTGGTCTGTGGTGAATTTGTATATTTGATAACTTGTGTAGTTTAGTTGTGGTGTCATTGTTAATTTTGATCATTGTTATATATATGGATATGTTGTTTATTAGGTGTTTGTGTGAAAATTTTTGGAAATCTCATTTTGCGCCGTTATGCTGCCGAAATTTCATCAAAGTTGTACTCGATGGGTTATGATCTCAATTAATTAACCTCTCATTTTTCCTCATGCATGCCATGAATGCAATATCTAAATGCAATCATTTTTATTCATTTCTTTCTTTGGCTTTTAACTCTTTAAAGTTTTTACATTAACCCAATCCCATTTCCTATTATAGATTCTACGGGGTCTAAACGGTATGCTGTGAGTGGAGTAGAGCATCACGCTCTGATACCACCGTTGTCACACCCTGTTCACACAAAATCAGGCCACTGACCGGGTTAACACCGGTTAACCCAAACCTGCCGGGATCATCTGATACAGTATTCCACCACAGCATACCCACAACTAAGAAAGTGCTCATCAGTTTAGCGGAAGACTTGGTTTACCTGTGAATATTCCCATAATACTTGATACCCAAATTGTAATACAATAGTTAAGTACATGTGGGCCCGTAGGCATGATATTTACACAAAAAGAATACAATTTACATATCAAGTACTCTAAAGGAATCATAAAAAATCAGATAGTACAGCTCAGCCCGGTATCAAATGTAGAGCTTAGCTCGGTATCAAAGGTTAGAGCTCAGATCGGTATCAAGGGTAGAGCTCAGCTCGGTATCAGAACTGTGGTCTCGCAGCACAACCCTCGCACGAGCAATTCGTGCCGTGCTCTAACTCCTCAAGGACCCACCAATCCTCTTCAGGGAACTCAACTGTGGGACCTGACCCGTGCTCTTCAGATGGATGACCTGTAAAATCATCTAAAAGAGGTACACACGTGGGATGAGCTCACTAGCTCAATAAGTGGAAAGAAAGATCACACAGCAATCCATACAACAATTCACAACCATATGCACTATATGCTATGCAATTCATTTAAATCACATCCACATAAATAACATTACTAAGTCATTGGTTTAGTGCTACTACAACCATAGTGCGCGTATACTCCTGGTACGAGCCGCGAACTCCATCTCGCGATACGCCCATAGGGTTATCGGAGAAGGCCCACCGTGAGTACTCAAAAAAGTAAAACATGCCGACCACCGACTCTCAACATAAAATAAATGACAGAATTTAAAGGTGCTGACTCCAGCAATTTAAAAGCAGTACGATTGGCCCTCTTGAATATACCACCGGGGTTGCCGACTGTCCTAATGACCAGTCGGGCGTATGTCTAACCGCCACAGTGACCCGACAACCGTGACCACTGCTTCCCCCCAAATGGTAACCCAACACCTTAACCCCTGTTGAGAAGGGTCGTAGCACGGGAAGATGATAATCTTAAACCGTATGCTCCTATATGACAATAATACGATTGCATAGTACTACCGTGTCCCATACCACAGGCCACCAATGCACTCGTTTTCAAGCCGACTACGGCATCTAGTCTATTAATGCATCATGCACAATGATGTCAACATTTATCACATAAGCATATCATCACTTGGCATTTAGAAAATAAACACAGCACCCATGGCATAACAATGTGAGGATGACTAATCTACATAGCATTTTCATGATGACATGGTTAGTCTATATACAATTAAATGAATGCCAAACAAGCCCTGAAACAAGGCCAAACGCCCTCTCCCCACTTACCTATAGTGTACAAGGTCTCACGCTCGGTACGGGTGAGATCTGGTGCGAGAAGTGTAAGATTTGGCGAACCTATCATAAGTGAGCGGGGTTAGCATTTCGCCACTTTGGGATCAAATTAACAATATCTAATGACAAAATCATGTTTAGAATCCTAAACGAAGGTTGCACGTCCGTTTTGGGTCCAATCGGACGTAAAAATCACGTTGGGAGCTTCTCGGGTGGGTCGGACAGCCCCCCTGTCTAACCCACCAGTCAGACCCACCGGTCCTGACTGATGGGTAGGTCGGCCCATCGATCGGCCCACCGGTCTGGCTCATTGATTGGGCCCGAGGGTCCTGCTAAGATCGACGGGCAGGTCGGCTTGCTAGTTGGCCCACTGGTCTGGCCCATCGGTTGGCCCCGAGGGTCTGCCCTCTCAGGCGGGTGCCCTCAGGTGGGTCAAATGGCCCACTGGTCTCGACGGGAAAATGCCATTTTCATCTGAAACCTACCCCAACCTTTGCACAATCAAATGGGGCTCTTCCAAACCCATTCTCCACACATTCAAGGTCTCATAAGGTGGTTCTAACCTAGATCTAGGTTAGATTTAAGGAATGGAAAGCCATCTTACCTTCTTTGCTCAAGAACTCATTCAAAACCCCAAAATCACTTCAAATCAACAATGCTTCTCCAACCTTGTAAACACTTCTTCAAATCCTTCAAAATCAACACATAGATCATCTATTAAACCTTAGATTCATCATCTCAAGGGGGATTTACAAGACCTCAAGAAACCCTACCCAAATCAAGGGTTTTACATGGGTATGGCGAAAGTTTAAGGAACCTAGCCTTTGCTCACCTCTAAACGTAGATCTAGTGTTGGAGATCACTCTTCCGGCGTCGGAATGGGAAGATCAAGCCTCGGCGCCACTGAAATCCATCTCTTCTTCCTCTCCCTTTTCTTCTCCTCTTCTTTCCCTTCTTTTCTCTCTCCTCTTTACTCTTGTCACCAAACGTCCGAGTGTCATAAATGAGAAAAGAAAAAGGAAAACATAAATGCTATTTATACTTCCTAAAATAACTAAGTAATCACATGGGTGGGTCACTCAGGTGGGTGGATGCGCCCACCTGTGACCGCCCACCTGAGGGCCAAAACTTGCCCAACAAGTGGAATTTTGACCGAGTTCGACCCTTGGCACGAAACTTACTTTTGGCATAAGATGTAATATATGTATGCGCCTAAAGATACGGCTACATACCTGCTTTATCCGTACATGGCCTTATGATATGTGCATGTACACGGCTTGGGTACACCCGTCTCCTCTGGCACTGGCTCGGACTTGTCGAGCCAATCGGTGTTTAAGGTCACCCTTGCCATCATGGTCCATAAGGAACCTGCCTTAACTCTCTTCGGTTCGGGTCCTGCATGGTTAAATCGGGTCAATCGTGTAATCAGACCGGGTTTAAGAAGTAGGGTATTACAATGCCACTCCTTGAAAAACAAAAGACTCAAAGGAAGACTAACGAGGGGGTTGGTTATGCTGGGAGATTCTCTACAAAGCTTCCATGGAAGGAGACACCATCTTCGCTACTGGAAGGAAAGTAACAACAATGAGGAATGTTTCTAGGAGGTATATGGTGAAAGCTTCAAGGATTATGGTTTAAGGATGGTCTCTAATAATTAAAAACCCAACCATTGAGGTTCAAGTATATTTATTTTTACTTAGTATTGATATTCTTATTGGCTTGGTATCCAGTTTGATTGATACCAATATCAATATCTATATGGATTGAACTTATCAAGTCAATTTTGTCAGATCGATCCATTTTTTGGGATCAGCCAATGTAATGAAAAAAAAAAAAAAAAAAAACTACTGGGTCTTGCACCCTACCCTAGACACAATGGTTGGCGAAAAGATCACTATACCTTCTAGTTGGATGCTTGTGCGACTCCCCTGGTGTTGGTCCTGTGGTGACGCAATAGCCATGTGACAACGCAGCTATCCCCAGCCTAGTATATAACTATGGGAAAAAATTAGAGAATAAATATATATATATATATATATATATATTAGAATATTGCACTTAATACAATCCAAATTCTAATAGGTGTTGGCCTGTTCAGATCTGGATTTTCAGTAGTTGAAATTTTGGTTAGTTTTGTTGGACATATAGATTGTCAGAAAATGTAAACCTCCTAAAACCTAAAATTCTTCATCTATCATCAAATGGTATAGATTCTCTTACCATTGGAGAGGTTGACGCACTTGAGAGAATTTGTTTCATGTGAAAGGAGTGGATGTGGATCTTTTCCAGCGTGAGGGTGCTAGAGAACTACCAAATGAGAGTTCTCTCTCTCTCTACTTCCTAGCACCCCGCGCTGGAGAGAATCCTAATCCGTGGTGGACCTGAATTTTCCCATATATTAGGGTTGTCTGATTTCAATCTGAACTAATCCGGTCCACTGAAATCAATCCCGAAAATCCAAATCTATTTTTGAAACATCAGGTTTTGGTTTATTAAAAATCGACCTTACAAACAAAAAATGAAAACAAACCAAATCCAAGAAACCTGATATGAAACCCAAAAAGCCGAAAAACAATTTTTTCCGCTTCCTCTCTATGAATGTATATTCGGATCAAAACCAATATCAGATGAGTAAAAAAGTAAAGAAAAAACGGTAAAAAACCATAATCGAATTGGACCAAAAGTGAAACTGAACTTCACCTTAATGCATGCTTCAGTTTTATTTGGCTTAGTGCATGCCTGATGTGATACCCTACTTTCTAAACCCAGTCTAATTACCTATATTGACTTGGTTTGATCATATAGGGGTTGAACCGGAGAGAACTGACACAAGTACCATATGGAATATGATAGCAAGGGTGACCTTGAACTCTAGTTGGCCTGATATAACCGAGTTGGTACCAAGTGTAATATGTGTACCCAAGCCTTGCACTTACACGCACCACGAGGCCATGTACAAAAAGTAAAGGTATGTACCAGTATTCGTGGGTGCCAACGTAATCTAATATTATGTGGGAATGTATTCCGATTGAAGCCCACCTGAGATATACCCACCTGAGATAGCCCACTTGAGAATAGAAGATATTTTGGGGGGCCTAGGTATAAAAGAGGTGACATTAATTGTCTTTTCTCTCATTAATGATAGTTGGTTGGTGGGAGAGTAAAGAAGAGAGAGAAAGAAGAAGAAAGGAAAAGAGGAAGAAGAAGAAGAAAGAAGAAGGGAAAATCGACCGTAGAGCTTCACTAGAGCTGGGTCTAAGTATTTTAAGCCCAAATTAATGATCAGTTCGCCGAGATCTTCGATTTGAGGTAGGTATTGTGCACATTCCAAAGATTCTTAGGAAAATCCCTTTCTTAAACCCTCTTTTTGATTTTCGGGAAAGAACCCACTTGGATCTTGCGAATCCTACTTGGATAATCAAATATAAGGTCTAATGGAAGGTGTGTATAATGATTTCGAAGGATTTGGAAGGAGTGTTGGTGAAGATCTAGAGTATTTGGAGGTTCTTGAGCAAAAGAAGTGAAATTTGGGGTTCCATTAGTGTTCTTGAGAAAGAGGTAAGAATCTTCCTTTTTCTTTTGATTTGATATTAGATCTAGGTTGAGATACATGATTTGACCTTAGATGAGTGATTTGAGTCGTCGGATCGACCCCAAACAAGTTCCCTAAGCCAGAGAAAAGTCGGGGAAGATGTTGGAAGAATTTCATTCCAAGACTGGGGGTATTTTTAGCCCACCATCTTCAAGTTCTGGCCCACCTAAGTTCCCAGAACTTAGTTTTTAGGCTCTGGTGTAACCAGTGGGCTGAAACCGATGGGCTACATAGCCCGCCTGTCTTTGGCTCTAGCCCACCTGTCTTTCCAGAATTCCCAGAATTGGTCCAAATTTGATGGGTAACTCTCATTCACAATTCCAAACCCAATTTTGGTGTTCAAACATGATGATTTTGACCCCAAAATAGTGAAATGATAAACCATTATGTTTATGATAGGTTACACTCAATATACGCGTACCCACACATCGAATCTTTTTCGTACCGAGTACAAGCACTGTGTACATATACAAGTAAGTGGGGAGTGGACTCTGATTTAGATTCAAAATGTTATGCATCATTTAACATGTGTTAGTTTAGCTATGTCATCATATTACTTGTGTGTAGACTAGACATCACATATGCTATGTTACGCATTGTGTGTGCATTTACATAACATGCTATGCTTTGCTTTATGATGAATATCCTTTATGCCTTGATGTATGTGATGGAAGAATTTCATTTGGATATGATGTATATGCTAGATTAGATGTCGTAGTCGGCTTGAAAACGAGTGCACGGTGCCATTGTGTAATTGTACTATGCTCATGTAGAGGCATGTGGCTAGGATGTGATTTACCCTTGTGCTACGACCTTTCCCAATAGGGATTTACGTGTTAGGGGATCATTAGGGGGAAGCATCGGGTTGCGATTATCGAACTCCTGCAGTGGTTAAAAGTATACACGACTGATCGCTAGGACTGTTGGAAACCCCGGTGATATATTTAGAGGGTCGATCGTACTGCTTTTATTTCAGGTGGAGTCACCCATTTACTTTTTTTCATTTAAATTTGTCAGGAGTCGGCTTGCATTTTAAATTCTAGTAGCAATGATAGGCCTTCTCCAACAACCTTATGGGCGTATCGAGGGATGGGATTTGTGGCTCGTACCCAGGGCATATGCACACTGTGGTTGTGAGTAGCACATAACCTATGACCTAGTAATGTTGTTAAGCTAATAGGGTTAAAATGAATTACATATAGGTGCATTTGTGTTGTGACTGTTTGTGTGGTCTTCCTTTCCACTTACTGGGCTAGTGAGCTCATCCCACGTGCACAACTCTTTTTAGGTGATTTTACAGGTTACCTGCCTAGTGATCAGGAACCAGGCCCCACTGTGGAGTTTTCCTTTGAGGACTGGTGGGTCCCTGACTAGTTCGAGCACGGTGTTGATTACACGTGCGAGGATTGTACTGCATGGCAGCAATGGCATATGAGTGATTCTTTTTTATTCTTTTTGATGTACTCCCTTTTGATTACTTGATGCTTAAATTGTTATATTTATACGTATATATCATGCCTTCGAGCCCAAATGTATATAAATTTTATGATTCAATTCGGATATCAAGTATTTGGGAAACAATTATAGGTATTATTATGAATAGGTCTTCCACTGAAAACACAGGTCTAATCTTAGCTTAGTAGATGTATGCTGTATTGCAGTTACTGTATTATTGATCCTAATAAGTTTGTGAGTTAACCGATGTTAACTCAGTCACTGTCTCGGCTTTGTGTGAGCGGGGTGTGACTAGGGTGGTATCAGAGCGCGATGCTTTGCCTGCCTACAACATACTACTTAGACCCCATAGAAACTATAATAGGTCTGAGGTGGGTGAAAATAAACGCCTTATGAAAAGTTAAAAATCATTAATTTAAATGTGAAAATTTGTAACCTTTGCATTCATGGCATGCATGCATGCATTGATAATATGAATTATAGTTGAATAAAATTGAAATTGTCATAATTGAATGTACTTGTTAGCGAAAATTTTAACAAAATTTCAGCAGCATAACGGAGTAAAATGAAAAATAAAAAATTTTCAAACATAAAACCTAATAGATAACAAGAATAATAAGATAACATATGGTGGCCGTGTCAACGAACATCAAACCACGCAGTTTAATACAATCATACCATTGAAAAAAAAAGAAAAAAAAATTTACAATTTCTATCAAAGTTACAATTCAAATTCTAAGTACACAAGTAGAAATGACAAGTACAAAGTCAGAAGAGGATAGGCCATTAGCCTAAAACACTATTCAGAGTCGTCGCTAGAGACATCGAAAGACTCTCCTAAGTGAACCTGAGAGTCGATACTGAGACACGTGTCCCAATGAGTGAATCGATTATGGAGGCACACCACTCTCCTCTGTACACGACGGACATCCGCAAAGATCACCCTAGAAGAGTGGTATATATTCCAGGTGAGTTGTTGAAATCTGGACTTCATCTCTCTAAACTACCTCCACATCTGGGGCCTCTACTAGTGTTCTCGTCCACTTTCCTGAGAAGCCCTTGCTCCCGAGACACAATCTCTCCAAGCTAACCTCTAAGCTCATCCTGACCCTTTCTCAAGGACCTAAAATCTGATAAGATATCCTGTAGGATAGGTGCCACTCCAATAGGTGGCGAAGCCGTGGGCTGTGTGCCAGAAGCACTGGGAATGTCTGGGCCACTAGCTCTGGCTGATCTGGAACTGCCAACTCCATGGAAAGCTGGATCTGTTGCCGTAGTATCCAACGACACCTCCTCTAAAACCTCCTCCTCTCTGATATCCTCGTGATCAGGTACCCCCTGGAAACCCTCCTCCTGATACGGGAAATAGTCCCTGTCCTCTCTATCCTGCTCATCCTCATCCATGGGCACATCCTCCCCCTGCTGCTCGGTTGTCTGAGGCTCTACCATCAAGGCACGTAGGTTCATCTGCCTCAAATTCCTTACAAAGAACTTGTCCCTTGGGACCGTTCCCTCCTCCTCAGAAAGGTCGACTATGAAATGCTCGAAGACTCAAGTAAGATCTTTGCCATAGGGTAGGCTGGCATCCTCGGGATGCAAGGCATGGAGATGCATAGACCTCAGCATGAAGTAGGGGAGGCATAGTCTAGGTACATTACCCTCAAGGGAAGATAGCAAGCAAGTAGCTAGGTAGGTGGGCATGGAACCTACCTGATTCCGGTGACCACTCCTAGGAGCTCGGTTGAACTGCACCAACCTAGAAAATACCCTACCCTCAGGGCAAAAGTCCAACTTGGATGCAGGTCTCGCTTATGAGCCACTGATCACCTCATAGATGTGCTCCTGCATGTCACGGCTCAACAGTGGGCCTATGCCTTTGGTCCTGGGAGGACTGTAGTAGGGAATACCCTCTAAAGAGATCCCTAAAATCTTTGCCAATCGGTCCACAGTAAGGATGATCTCTACACCCTTCACCATACTGATTATGGCGAACTCCTCCTCCTCCTCCGTGGCTTCCAGGATGCAGTAGAACCTCCTCACCAAACCCTTGTAGCATGGTCGGTCAATGTTGAGGATAGACTCCCAACCGAGGGTAGAAAACATCTTCAAGAGGTGAATGCGAGAAAAGTGCTCCACAATCACCTGCTTTTCCAACATCACAGGTAGTGAGCAGAAAGTACTCCATAATGATGTGGCTCTCGCACTGCGGAAGACCATCTCATCATAGTCGGATGATTCCTCCCATTCCCTAAATGGAGAAGAGGCTGAAGAACTAGACCCCACCTCTCTCTTGTTAGCCTTGGAAGTTTTTCTCTTCCTTGATGGCTCTACGGTTTCCTTACCTCTTCTTGGTGGCATCCTAAAATTTGCAAAGAAGAGAGATAAGCATATGATGTAAAATAAGAAGTCAAAGTATAAGGAGTATCAAGTCAAGATAGATAGTAGAAAGGGAATCAAAGAGATGAATATAATGAGCTATAATAGCATATGACAGAAAAGCTTTAGGAAATGTGATTTAAGCTAGTTTATTTCAAATCAGCAAACCCGGATACCTAAACCGGCTAAGTGAAAATACAAAGATAAGAAATATTAAGGTGATGGGAATCACTAAGTAAACACAAGTGATGCAAAGTGATGAATGAGATAATGCATGTGTTGATTGAGGTATACAGTGATCCAAATGAGATGTAGTCTTAATGCGTGAACAACCCAAGAATGTATACAATGAATAGATCCTTTCAAGAGAACACGAGATAGCATACTAGAGTAAAACAAGAGATAGGACATCCCTATTTGGGTTTGGAATAAGAAATTAAAGGATTTCAAACAAGTATACCGATTAAGTAGAAAATTTCAAATTTGGGAATCTAGTCAAATGGAAGGTGTACATTTCAAAGGAAACAACTAATGATGATTCTAATATACTTGAGGATTTATGATTCAAATGTAAACAAGGAATTCAAGATTTGGCTAGGTGTAAATTTTCCTAATGTGCTTGCCCTCTCTGTTTGGGCAAGTTACATAAGGATTTTAGGACAATCATGCCATCCAAATTTGGGGCAAATTGCAAAGGAATGGTTAGTGAACAAAAGAGAAGCCTAATATTGCAATGGAAACAAAGAAATTCATAATGTGGATGCTAGATTGACATAGATAAGAGAAATGCACAATAAAATCCCCAAAATCGTTGTTTAGGGCATAAAAAGGGGAAAAAAAAAATTCTCTCCCATTTCATGGATCAAACTACTTGGAAACCTAAATCTAAGCTCTACATTAGCATATGAATCGTTTTCCATGGAGAAAATCAAAGGAAAAACCAAAGCCCCAACCACATTGGCGATTTTTCCATTCAAAAGAGAGAAAACCCAGAAATTTTGAGAAGTAAAGGGTTTATGATCTTACCTTAAAGATGGAGTAATAGTGAAGGCAAACTCGAATGGATTGTTGCATTGATTTGGTGAGTCGAGTCGTAAGAAATCGCCCAAAATCGCCTGAGTTCGAATGAAAGGGAAAGGAGAGGAAATGGGCAGAAAACTGGGTTTAAAGCCCCTTTAAAAAGCAACCTCAGGTAACTCCGGCTGGCTGAAACCGGTGGGGTTCAGCCAGCCAGGCCCGCTAGTCTTTAGCCCACCGGTTTTGGCAGTAAGGGCCTGATTCCACCGGTGGGTCCTACATGGCCTGCATTGGTGGGTTTAAAGGTTATTTTTAAAAAATTATGAGTTTATAGGGAAAGTTGGGCCGACACGTATAATGAAATACAAATTTGGTGTTTAAATTATTATATGCATGTTTCTTCGATTGTTTTGGGATGGAAGTGCACAAAGTTGCGAGCTAAGCTTCAAACAGTTGTGTAATGAGTTGTAATACTAACATATACGAAATTTTTATGCAAATCAGGTACACTAGCGATGGTACGCAGTAGATCTAAGGGTGTCACTCAGGGTGCACCTCGAGGTACTCATCCCGTTGGTAGGCCACCAATCAATAGGAGGCCTTAACCTACGGGGCAAGCATCTAACCCACGACCTCAAGAGACAATTGATTAGAATGTGGCTCATGAGGATCCACCCATGGCTACACTTCCTGATCCTCCACTAGTACTTACCCCTGGTGATGTTGAGAACTTAATTCAACAATCGAATCAGAATCTCCATCAACAGATTCTCCAACAACAATGGGCATTTATGATTGCTATGCAACAACAGTGGTATGCTGCACTACTATGTCATCCTCCTCAGGTAGATATTCCACAAGTTCCACCTGGCATCACCCCTCAGAATCAAGTTGGAGGTACACCACCTGGCATCACCCCTCAGAATCAAGTTGGAGGTACACTACCCATACTACCTTAGGGTACACCTCCATATATGATGCCACCTCCTTACCTGTACCATCTGGTATATGCACCATATTTTCAGTCGGTGGGTTATACCACAAGAGTGGTAAAGTCATTCAAAAGGAACCTATCCCCTACATTCACTAAGGTGGGTAGTGACCCTTTGGAAACGGATCGATGGATCTAAG
Source organism: Macadamia integrifolia (assembly GCF_013358625.1). Lineage (NCBI taxonomy): Eukaryota > Viridiplantae > Streptophyta > Magnoliopsida > Proteales > Proteaceae > Macadamia > Macadamia integrifolia. The sequence continues at coordinate 9,585 of NW_024868694.1, read as the reverse complement.
AGATTGAGAAGATATTTGAAGTGATTGAGTGCACTGATGCTCAAAAGATTACTTGTGCGAGGTTACAGTTTAAGAATAAGGCCAACTCCTGGTGGCAAGCCTCAAAAGTCATATTGTTTGCTACACACCCAAAACCCACAAGGGAACAATTCAAGGAGTTGTTCTTAGAAAATTACTACCCTCGGAGTTTTAGAGACCACAAGGAAGCGGAGTTCTCGGCCTTGACTCAAGGAAGCAAGTCTGTCCTTGAGTATTAGTAACAGTTTAAGGCCCTATTCTACTTTGCAGCCCCTCACATGAAATCGGCCAAAGAAAAGGGCAAGAAATTTTTGAAAGGATTGAAGGTATCCATTGGCACGATACTTGAGGCATTAGATCTCACTAATTATGCCTTGATTGTATAGAAGGCCAAAACCATGGAAGAAAAGATGAAAAGTGAATCATCCCTTACACCTGGGGTATGGAAGAGAGCAAACTCTTATGTGGATTCAGGTGGGCTGAGTAAGAATTTTCGTGGATCATACGGATTTGGTCCTTCATACAGGCAGCCCTACAGGCCTTCGGGTTATCCTCCATGACCCGCTAGTGGGATGGATACTGTATCTTCTTGCCCGAATACCAGTACGGTACCCACAGCTACTAGGCCACCTCGCCCTCCACTTGCTACAGGTTAGGCTCAGAGAGTTCTTGCTCCAGTTCAAGTTTTGTAGAATTATTGTTTTAATTGCTATTCATATGGGCATTTTGCTAAAGATTGCCAAGCCCGACCAACCTTACCAGCCAATCAATGTTCTGGATACATACCTGCTTTGACTCAAGGGAGTCAACCATAAGGAAGGATGTATGCTTTGTCAGCTGAGGAAACTGAAGCTAGCACAGAAGTAGTATCAAGTACAATTTAATTTGAGAATTGCCTTTTGGTAAATATTGATGACATGCTATACTTATGTGCATTGCTGTATTAGGTGTCCTACCTGTAGTAGGTATACCATCATATGTCTTGTTTGATTCAAGGGCTTTGCGTTCATTTGCATCAAAAAGATTTGTTGAGAGACTTGACATGACACCCAAGATATTAGAGCATAAGATGATAGTTAGTACACCTATAGGAAAAATTTCACAGCTGAAGGAAGTATATGAGCCATGCAACGTTGAGATCAGTGGAAAGCAGTTAGATGCCAAACTCATCAAGTTCAACATGCAAAATTGTGATGTTATTGTAGGCATGGATTGGTTATCAACACATCGAGTAAGCATGATGTATGCTGAGAAACATATCAAGGTGATTGATAATGAAGCGAAGGAACTGATATACCAAGTGGATATAATGAAGCTGGCTAAAAAGGTCCTCATCTCCGCTCTGCAAGCAGTGAAGTTGTTGGAAAATGGGTCTCAGTGGTACCTAGTATCGGTGATTGATTTAGATGCAAAGGTCACACCTCTAGAGGAAGTAGAGGTAGTTAAAGAATTCCCAAACATCCTTCCAGATGATCTGACTCAACTACCACCTGACAGGGAGCTAAAATTTACTATAGATTTGATCCCTGGAGCTGCCCTGATGTCGAAGGCTCCGTACAAAATGGCACCAGCGGAATTAAAAGAATTGCAAGTACAGTTGCAAGATCTGTTGGAGAAGGGATTAATACGCCCAAGTGTATCAACATGGGGTGCTCCAGTGTTTTTTTGTTAAGAAGAAAGATGGAAGCTTACGTATATGCATTGACTATCAGAAATTGAACAAGTTAACCAAGAACCGATATCTATTGCCATGCATAGATGATCTGTTTGATCAGCTATAAGGTGCTAAGATATTTTCAAAGATTGACCTCAGATCTAGGTATTATCAACTCAAGATAAAGAGTAGTGATATACCAAAGACAACCTTTAGAACTCGGTACGTCATTATGAGTTCTTGGTGTTGTCTTTCGGATTGACCAACGCACCAGCAACTTTCATGGATTTGATGAACCGAGTGGTTCATGATGTTCTTGAAAAGTGGGTCATTGTTTTCATTGATGATATCTTAATCTATTCGAAGTCAGAAGAAGACCATTTAAAACACTTGAGGATGGTACTACAGAGATTGAGAGAGCAACAGTTGTATGTGAATTCAACAAGTGTGAATTTTGGCTCAAACAGGTTGGATTCTTAGGACACGTGGTGTCTAAAAATGGAATTGAAGTGGAACCGGATAAGGTGAAAGTTGTAATAGACTGGGAAGTACCCAAGAGTGTAATAGAAATTAGAAGTTTCTTGGGTTTGACAAGTTACTATAGATACTTCATCGAGAACTTTTCTCAGATTTCAGCACCAGTGACCAAGTTGACTAGGAAGGGTATAAAGTTTGATTGGTCAAAGGAGTGTAAAGAAAGTTTTCAAAAGCTGAAGAAGCGGCTAGTGTCAGCACCAATGTTGACTATTCCTAAAGGCATAGGTGGAATGACAATGTATACCAATGCTTCCAAAGTTGAATTGGGTTGTGTACTAATGCAACATGGCAAGGTGGTAGCATATGCATCCCGATAGTTGAAGGACTATAAAAAGAACTACCTTACCCATGACTTGGAGCTAGCAACGGTCATTTTTGCCTTAAAGATTTGACGTCATTACTTGTATAGTGAAAAGTGCGAAATATACAGTGACCATAAAAGTCTTAAGTACTTTTTCACCCAAAAAGACTTGACTATGAGACAAAGGAGATGGCTTGAGTTTATGAAAGATTATGATTGTGACATTCAGTATCACCCAGGGAAGGCTAATGTAGTGGTAGATGCATTAAGCCGGAAAGGTCAAATTGTGTCACTTTCCTATCTAGCTGTCAGTCCAGAACTCGTACATGAGGCAATGTTAATAGATGAAATCCTCTTGTATGAGGGAGCAACCTTGGAACTAGAGCACCAGGCAGATGATATTCAACATTTGAATATGTCCTTGGCGGCTCTACAGGTACACTCTTCCATCAGGGAAGAAATCATAATGAAACAACATTTGGATCTTGAGTTACAACATATTAGAGAGAAGATTCAAAATCAAACAGTGAATGACCCTAGCTTTACATTAGCCAGTGATGGGGCACTATTGTTTCGGGGCAGATTGTGTGTACCCTGCAACGAAGTAATACAAGACAAAATAGTAAAGAAAGCACATAGTTCTGAGTACTCTCTTCTCCTTGGAAGTACCAAGATGTACAAAGACCTAAAGCAACACTATTAGTGGCCACAATAAAGTCCACAATAGCTCTGTATGTGTCGACTTACATTACATGTTAGAAAATCAAAGCTGAATGGCACCGACCTTTTGGCACTTTTCAACCCCAGTACTTGATTGGAAGTGGGATAACATTACAATGGACTTCGTCACCGAACTACCATATACGCCCAAAGGAATGGATGCAATTTGGGTGGTAGTTGGCAGGTTTACTAAGACAACTAACTTTATTCTGATTAGGACCAATTATACTATGGATAAGCTGGCACAACTTTACATGGATAATGTTGTACACTTACATGGTGTACCAGTGAGCATTGCATCATACAGAGACCCGAGGTTTACCTCCAGATTTTGGAAAAGCTTCCAACAAGCCTTGGGATCACAATTGAATCTAAGTACGGCCTTCCATCCACAGATAGACGGACAGTCCGAGCGGACAATACAGATATTGGAAGACATGCTCCGAGCCTGTGCCATGGAAATAAGTGGCAGTTAGGAGGAATATATAACTTTTATGGAGTTTTCTTACAACAACAGCTACTAAAGTACAATTGGGATGGCTCCATATAAAGCATTGTATGGTAGAAAGTGCAAAACTCCTCTATACTGGGCTGAAGTAGGTGAACGTCGAATGCTTGGACCAGAAATGATTCAGATAACATGTGATAAAGTCAATGTCATTAGAGAAAGAATTAAAGCAGCCCAATCACGTCCAAAGAGCTATGCAGATAGCCGTAGGACTAAAATGGAATTCCAAGAGGGAGAGAAAGTGTTTCTCAAAATATCTCCTACCAAATGCCTGCGTAGATTTCACAAGAAAGGCAAGTTAAATCTGAGATATATTGGGCCATTTGAGATTTTGAAGCGAGTTGGAGCAGTAGTATACATATTGGCATTACCACCTTCCCTCAACAGTGTTCACAATGTCTTCTATGAATCCATGTTGAAGCAGTACGTTCATGATCCATCCCACGTACTACCTGTGGAACTGGAATACTTAGAAGCTGCTATGACATATGAGGAACATCCGATTGAGATCTTAGACCGGAAGGTGAAAATTCTCTGCAACCACTCTATCGCTTTTGAGAAGATTCGATGGGCCAACCACCTGATCGAAGAGGCATTTTGGGAGAAAGAGGATGATATTCAAACCTTGTATCCTCATCTTTTCGGACAACTAGGTACTAAAATTTAAGGGATGGAATTTTCAAAAAGGGGGGGGGGGTAATGTGATACCCTACTTTCTAAATCCAGTCTAATTACCTGTATTGACTTGGTTTGATCATATAGGGGCTGAACTGGAGAGAACTAACACAGGTACCATATGGAATATGGTAGTAAGGGTGACCTTGAACTCGGGTTATCCTGACATGACCGAGCGGGTACCAAGTGTAATACATGCACTCAAGCCTTGCATTTGCATGCACCACGAGGCCATATACAAAAAGTGAAGGTACGTACTAATATTTGTCGGTGCCAACGTAATCTAATATTATGTGGGAATTTATTCTCATTGAAGCCCACCTGAGATATACCCACCTGAGATAGCCCACCTGAGAATAGAAGATATTTTGGGGGGCCCCAGATATAAAAGAGGTGACATTAATTGTCTTTTCCCTCATTAATGATAGTTGGTCGGTGGGAGAGTAAAGAAGAGAGAGAAAGAAGAAGAAAAAGGAAAAGAGGAAGAAGAAAGAAGAAGGGAAAATCGACTGTAGAGCTTCACCAGAGGTGGGTCTTGGTAAGAATCTTTCTTTTGCTTTTGATTTGATATTAGATCTAGGTTGAGGATACATGATTTGACCTTAGATGAATGATTTGAGTCATTGGATCGACCCCAAAGAAGTTCCCTAAGCCAGAGAAAAGTCAGGGAAGATGATGGAAGAATTTCGTTCCAAGACTGGGGGTATTTTTAGCCCACCTGTCTTCAAGTTCCCAGAATTCAGTTTCTAGGCTCTGGTGTAACCGATGGGCTGAAACCGGTGGACTATATAACTCGCCTGTCATTGGCTCTAGCCCACTTGTCTTTCCAGAATTCCCAGAATTGGTCCAAATTTGATGGTTAACCCCCATTTACAATTCCAAACCCAATTTTGGTGCTCAAACATGATGATTGTGACCCCAAAATAGTGAAATGGAAAACCATTATGTTTATGATAGGTTACACTCAATATACGGGTACCACACATCGAATCTTTTTCGTACCGGGTATAAGCACCGTGTATATATACAAGTACGTGGGGAGTGGACTCTGATTTAGATTCAAAATGTTATGCATCATTTAACATGTGTTAGTCTAGCTATGTCATCATATTACTTGTGTGTAGACTAGACATCACATATGCCATGTCACATATTGTATGTGCATTTATATAACATGCTATGCTTTGCTTTATGATGAATATCCTTTATGTCTTAATGTATGTGATGGAAGAATTTCATTTAGACATGATGTATATGCTAGATTAGATGCCACAGTTAGCTTGGAAACGAGTGCATGGTGGCTCGTGATATGGGACGCGGCGCCATTATGTAATCATATTGTGCTTATGTAGAGGCATGTAGCTAGGATGTGATTTACCCTTGTACTACGACCCTTCCCAATAGGGGTTTAGGTGTTGGGGGATCATTGGGGGGAAGAATCGAGTTATGGTTGTCGAACTCCTACAACGGTCAGAAGTAAACACGGCTGATCGCTAGAACAGTCGGTAACCCCGATGGTATATTCAGAGGCCTGATCGTACTGCTTTTATTTCGGGTGGAGTCACCCATTTACTTTATGTCATTTAAATTTTATGGGAGTTGGCTTGCATTTTAAATTTAGGTACCAACGGTGGGCCTTCTCCGACAACCCTATGGGCATATCATGCGGCTCGTACCTGGGGCATACGTGCACTGTGGTTGTGAGTAGCGCATAACCTATGACCTAGTAATGTTGTTAGGTTAATAGGATTAAAATGAATTGCATATAGGCACATTTGTGTTGTGACTGCTTGTGTGGTTTACTTTGTGTGGTCTTCCTTTCCACTTACTAGGCTAGTGAACTCATCCCACGTGCACAACTCTTTTTAGTTGATTTTACAGGTTACCCGCCTGGTGATCAGGAGCCGAGCCCCACTGTGGAGTTTCCCTCTGAGGGTTGGTGGGTCCCTGACAAGTTCGAGCACGGTGCCGATTGCACGTGCAAGGATTGTGCTGCATGACAGTAGTGACATCTGAGTGATTCTTTTTTATTCTTTTTGATGTACTCCCTTTTGATTACTTGATGCTTAAATTGTTATATTTATGCGTATATATCATGCCTTCGGGCCCAAATGTATATAACTTTTATGACTCAATTCAGGTATCAAGTATTTGAAAAACAATTACAGGTATTATTATGAACAGATCTTCTGCTGAAGACATAGACCTGATCTTAGTTTAATAGATGTATGTTGTATTACAGTTACTGCATTGTTGATCCTGCCAGGTTTGTGAGTTAATCGATGTTAACTCGGTCACTGACTTGGCTTTGTGCGAGCGGGGTGTGACACCTGAAATCGAATCAGCCCAATCGAACTACTATCCTTGAGTCTTTGACACCCCATATCATATATCCTAGCTGGTTTACATTTTTTTGTTTAGTTTCGTTTCATTTCGTTTTTTTTTTTACTCATAAATCCCATAACGTTAATAGGGTTAAGGGAAAAAAGACCTGGGGCATGGTGCTCTCTACGTGGATAAGGAGACGAAATGACGACCCCGCCACCATGAAAGGTGGAAATGTAACCTCTCTGTTGATGTTTCTATGTGTACTTCCATTGGTTCATATGCATGTGTAGGAGCCACACTCCCCCGTAGGAAACATTTCCCTAATTAATGCATGAGCATGGTCTATGTTAATGCTACCTCTCTATCTCTCTCCTTCCCAAATAAAGGGACAAATATTTTTTTCACATGGGGAAGAAAGAGATAGACCCATGAGAACACTGGCATAGGCCATGCTCAGAAACATAGAGGCAAGAGATTGTTGCTTGGTTGTATGGCCCCTGCACCAGTGTGGGCTCCAATGTGAGTGTGCATAAAGGCATTAACATGGATGAATTTTTTTATTTCATGGGAGATGGAGTGCTAAATTCACATGCTCTTGTGTCTGGTGAAAATTCCACATGACCCTGTTTTAACCCCAAGGGGTTTGCGCAGGTGGCTTGGAGGGGACACGGTACTCACCTCAGGAAGCGAGGTCCCGTGGTCAAACCTTTGCCATTGCACCTAACTTCTTGGGGCCACTGCACGAGAGTTTCCGTCTTGGACTAACTCAGTCCTATGTAAGCAAAATCACATTGACCCCAGGGATTAGTCGGGTCAAAGATCCAAACACCTTGGGTTTAAAAAAAAAAATTCCACATGACCAGGTAGCGATCTTTATCCTATACATATAATTTGTGGGAACCTAGTCCAGTGACACCTACGCCAAACACAAGGGTCATGTGTATGCTCCCATTGCCTTATGTTGGTGCAGGGGCCACACAAACAAGCAGCAATCTCTTACCATATTTGGTTAGCCGCCCGCCCTTTTTGAATGGAAAAATGACGTCTTTATGGATACTTACTCATGTACTTCCATTGGTCCTCGCACACATGTAAGAATCGCATCCCTCACAAGAAACACTCTGTGTTGATGTTTCCATGTGTGCTTCCATTGGTTCATGTGCATGTGCAGAAGCCACGCTCCCCCATAGGAAACATTTCCCCAATTAATGCATGAGCGTGGTTTATGTCAGTGCTACCACTCTATCTCTTTCCTTCCCAAATAAAGGGATATATATTTTTTTCACATGGGGAGGAGAGAGATAGACCTATGAGAGCACTAGCATAGGCCATGCTCAGAAACAGTGGCAAGAGGTTGTTGCTTCGTTATATGACCCTTGCACCAATGTGGGGTCCAATGAGAGCATGCACAAGAGCATTAACATGGATGAAATTTTTTGTTTCATGGGAGATGGAGTGCTAAATTCGCATGCTCTTTTGTCTGGTGAAAATTCCACATGACCCTGTTTTAACCCAAAGTGGTTAGCATAGTTGGCTTGGAGGAGACATGGTACTTGCCTCAGGAAGCGAGGTCTCGTGATCAAACCTTTGCCGCTGCACTTAAATTCTTACGACTACCGCACAAGAGTTTTCGTCTCGAACTGATTCGGTCCTGTGTAAACGTTATCACAGTGACCCTAGGGATTAGCCGGGACAAAGATTCGAACACCCTGGGTAAAAGAAAAAAACCACATGACCAGACAACATTCTTTATCCTATACATATATTTTGTGGGAACCTAGTCCAGTGACACCTATGCCAAACACAGGGGTCATGTGTATGCTCTCATTGACCTTATGTTGGTGCAGGAGCCACACAACCAGGCAGCAATCTCAAACCATATTTGATTAACCGCCCACCCTCTTTGAAAGGAAAAATGACATCTCTATGGATACTTAGTCATGTACTCTCATTGGTCCTTGCACACATGCAAGAATCGCATCCCTCACCGGAAACACTTCGCCCTCCTTCCCTTTTTTGGTAATTAACTTCTAAAGAAACCAGATTGCGTCTGACGGTAAACCCTATTCATCATTTCCATAAGGGAAATATTTTGAAGACCCATGTTCTCACACATGGTTCATTCAGGATTTCTATACTATAGAGATTGCGTAAGTAACCAACATGTACCATCTTGTCCTTGGGGAGTTGGAGAGGAGCTTAAGGACGGTTCCAAGAGGCTGAAGGGGAAGTCCACGACCTCTGTTTTTTTTTGGCAAGTCCACAACCTCCTTCACAGCCTTTGCAAAGAGGAGTTTGTGGGTATTCTTGTCCTTGGGAGCTTTCCATGGCTGGATCTTTTAACAGCGCAAGCAACAGCGCTTGGTTTGGGAGGGGCTTGCATATCAACATTCTCAAGGAGGGGCTTGCATATCAACATTCTCAACACATCCCTCTGTTTACTTTCAAAACTGTGATTAAAACAGTTTTTGAAAGTAAATAGAGGGACAGATGTGTCTTTTCACAATTTCCTGTATCTGGAAATAGAAAGCACAGAGCCACAGACGGGTAGCATTCTTTGGGCATAGAGAGCACAGACAGGTAGCATTTTTTGGGTAACACTCTTTTGTGCCCTGGCATAGAGAGCACAGACAGGTAGTATTCTCTCTTAAAACAAAGGAATTGGTTATGGAAAAATGCTGGGCATACCAGTGGTGTACTGTAGGCTTGCCATAAATAAATTCTGAAATAGTAGGATTAATTTTCTTCCTTTTCCACACAAGTTTCAAGTTTAGTTTCATTGATGTTTAGTCTGCTTTTGACAATGAACCCAATGTATTTATTGGCTTAAACATACTCTACATT
>NW_024868693.1:10712-70844 GCF_013358625.1 Macadamia integrifolia | reverse complement strand
GGTTGTAGTAGCACTAAAACCAAAGACTTAGTAATGTTGCTTAGGTGGATGTGATTTAAAATGTATAGCATGGCATGTAGTGCATATGATGTGTTGTGATGTGTGGACTGCTGTGTGGTCCATCTTTCTACTTACTGAGCTAGTGAGCTCATCCCACGTGTACACCCCTTTTTAGATGATTTTACAGGTCATACGGCTGAGGAGCATGGGGTGGGTCCCACAGTCGAGTTTCCTGAAGAGGACTGGTGGACCCCTGAGGAGTTAGAGCACGGCGCTGACTGCTTGTGCCAGAGCTGTGCTGCGGGACAGCAGTTCTGAGGCCGAGCTGAGCTCCACCTTGGAGGCCGTGCTGAGCTCCACTTCTGAGGCCGAGCTGAGCTCTTCCTTGTGATGCCGAGCTGGGCACAACCCTTGATGCCGAGCTGAGCTCCAGCCTTGATACCGAGCCGAGCTGTGTACTCTGATGGTTTTGATGATTTTTTGTATATACTTGATAATTGAATTTTATTCTTTTTGTGTATATATCATGCCTTCGGGCCCAAATGTATATAATTATTGTATCACCATTCGGGTATCAAGTATATGGGATTTATTCACAGGTAAAACTTAGTCTTCCGCTGATCTAATGAACTTATGTTAGTGTGCGTATGCTGTGGTGGAATACAATATCTGATGATCCTGGCAGGTTTGGGTTAACTGGTGTTAACTCGGTCACCGCTCCGGTTCAGTGTGAACGGGGTGTGACACCATACCTTTTCATCAAGGCCTCAAAAGGCCGATTACAAAAATGAGTACCCCTATCATTAATTATAGCACGTGATGCACTAAAGTGGGAAAAGATATTATCTTTGAGAAACTTGACCACCACTTTATGGTCACTAGATTTACAAGGTATGGTCTCTATCCATTTAGAAACATAATCAACGGCCAAAAGTATGGATAAATTCCCTAAGAAATTAGGTAATGGTCCCATAAAATCGATGCCCCACACATTGAAGATCTCAATTACCAAAATAGGGTTGAGGGGCATCATATTTCTTTTATTGACACGGCCGAGAGACTCGCAGGTAGGACAAGCCTTGCAAAAAACAAAGGGATCATGAAAAAGAGTGGGCCAATAAATTCCGCATTAGAGAACCTTTGCGGCAGTCTTCTTAGGCTAAAGTTTTCACCACATGCATGATCATAGCAAAAAGATAAAATCGAGTAATGTCTGATAATTTGGTTAGGACAAACTTTAAAAAGGTAAGGATTGTCCCGAAAGAAATGCTTAACTTGTGAAAGGAATTGATACCTATCTTGGGTGGACCAGTGATCTGAAGTCACACTTGAAACTAAGAAGTTGACAATGTCAGCAAATGATGGTTCACTGGACACTGCAAGTAACTGTTCATCTGAAAAATTCTCGTTGACTAGAGAATCGATAGTCAAGGAATTGGGAAGCCAGGATAAATGATCTGCAACTAGGTTTTCAATTCCTTTCTTATCCCTAATTTTCAAATCAAATTCTTGAAAAAGTAAAACTCACCTAATGAGACGGGCTTTGGCATCCTTCTTCTGAACAAGGTATCTAAGAGCGAAATGATCACTGTACACCACCACATATGACCCAACTAAGTAAGACCAAAACTTTTCTAACGCAAACACAATAGCTAAGAATTCTTTTTCAGTGGTAGTATAGTTGATTTGTGCATCATTTAGGGTCCTACTAGCATAGTAAATGAAAGTGGGCAGCTTATTAATCCTTTGACCCAAAACCACTCCTAAGGCAAAATCTGAAGCATCATACATCAGTTTAAAAGGTTCAGTCTAAACAGGTGGTTGAACAATGGGTGCATTGGTCAACTCCTTCTTACGTTGCTCAAATGATTCTAGGCACTCTTTAGAAAACTCAAAAGTTTGATCTTTGGCAAGTAGTGAAGTGAGAGGACAGGCTAACTGACTAAAGTTCTTAATAAACCTTATATAAAAGCCAGCATAGCCTAGAAAAGACTAGACATCCTTAGTAGATTGGGTGGTAATAAATATCAATTAAGTCCACTTTGGCTCTATCTACCTTAATTTCCTTATTTGATACTACATGGCCTAAAACAATACCAGATTTAATCATAAAATGACATTTCTCCCAATTCAAAACAAAATCCTTAGAAATGCACCTTTTCAAAACTAGAGAAAGATGGTGAAGACACTTAGAATAGAAATTTCTATAAATCAAAAAGTCATCCATAAATACTTCTAAGAATTTTTCGACCAAGTCAGAAAAAATTCTCATCATGCATCGTTGGAATGTAACAAGGGCATTGCTAAGCCCAAAGGGCATACGCCTGTAAGCAAATGTTCCATACGGGCATGTAAAAGTGTTCTTATGTTGGTCATCTAAAGTAATAGGGATCTAGTAATAACCATAGTATCCATCAAGAAAACAATAGTTTTCCTGACTAGCTAACCTCTCTAACATATGATCAATGAATGACAATGGGAAGTGGTCCTTCCAAGTTGCCGCATTAAGTTTCTTATAGTCTATACACACTCTCCACCCTGTTTAGACATGGGTTGGAATTAGTTCATTATTGGTATTAGGAACTACAGTAACACCAGACTTCTTGGCACTACGTGAACTGGGCTTACCCATTGGTTATCAGAAATATGATAAATTATTCCATGATCCAAGCACTTTAGGATCTCTTTCTTAATGGCTTCCATCATCACTGGATTATCTCTTATTTGGGCTTCTGCGGATGATTTGGAATCCTCCATAAGATGTATATAATGTTGCACAATAGAAGGACTTATACCCTTGATATCAGCCATGGTCCAACCTAGGGCTTCCTTGTTATCTTTTAACACTTTGAGTAATTCCATTTCCTGGCTAGAAGTCAAATATGAAGAAATTATTACTGGAAGAGTCCGGTCAGGCCTTAGGAAAGCATACCTCAAATTAGATGGCAACTCCTTAAGATCTAGTTTAGGAGGCTTAACTGTAGAAGGTTTGGGAATGGAATTGGAAGAGGTCCTAAGGGCTCCACAGGTGTGTGAAGACTCAAGACTTCAGAAATGAAGTTTTCACTATCATTATCCAACCCATCCATACATTCTTGAAATTCTGAATCAAAATCAATATCAAAGTTGGTAATTAAATATTAGGAAAATCTGAAAAATCCTCAAGCATATTGATCTCCTCTTCCGTATGTGGTTGCTTGCCTATCCTAAACATGTTAAACTCAACAGTTTGGTTGCCAAAAGATATCCTTAAAAACCATTTCGGTAATTGATTAATGCATTACTGGTAGCCAGAAATGGTCTTCCTAGAATTATTGGGATCTCATCCTTGATTGAGAAGGGCTTGGTATCTAACACAATGAAATCAGCAAGGAAAATAAATTCTCCCACCTTAAGTAAGACATCCTCAACCATCCCTTTAGGAATCTTAATAGACTTATCTGCCAACTGAAGAGTAGTTCCAGTGATTTTCAATTCTCCCAATCCTAGTTGCTTATACACATGGTAAGGCAAAAGATTCACACTTGCACCAAGGTCAAGTAAGGCATGCTCAATGTAGGTGTTGCCTATGACATAAGCTATGGTAGGGCTCCCTGGATCCTTATACTTGGTGACTATAGGCTGAGTAATCATGGAACTAATGTTACCTACCAAGAACCTTTTTTCAGGCACACTAGTAATGCGTTTGTGAATACACAAATCTTTCAGGACCTTTGCATAAGCAAAGATCTAAGACATGACATCCAAAAGAGAGATGTTCACTTTTACCTTTTTGAAGACTTCTAAAATCTTGTCCATGGAAGCAGTCTTCTTTTTGTTTACCAACCGATTAGGAAAGGGGACAAGGGGAACATGAAGTATGTTAGGGATTTTCTCTTTTTCAAAAGAATCATTTTTGGTTTTCTTAGCCAAATCATCTTCAGTTGCTTTAGGTTCATTTGACGAACCTAGAAAAAGAGGCACACTTGTGTCCTCAACAGAAGGAGAGTTAATAGGAGTAATAGATGGGGAAGATTTAGGAACACTCTATTGGTATTCTCGGCCACTCCTAAGGGCATAAATAGCATGACATTGGTTGGAGAGCCCTTGTTGGGTTTGACCTTGTACGGCATTCAATGATGCATTAGTTGGTGCTTATGAACTAACAGACTAATGCCTAAGGTTAGGTTCTGGTTGATTAGGCAATGTTCCTTTCTCCCTCTCACACAAAATTGAGACAACTTGGGTGAGTTCTCATGTAAGATTTTGATGACTTGTCATGAGGAGGGTGATGTTCTTTTCCAAATCACTTAATCTACTTGCCTCTCCAGTGTTGGTAAACCCAAGGGGTTGCTGATAAGATGATAGGAGAGGGGGCCTAGGAAAACTAGCCTGAGGTCCTACATTTGGCCTAGAAAAAATATTTGGGGCAAAAGGTTGTTGTGCAAAGAGAGGCTTTTGGGGTCCAAGTTGACCTTGATTATGGAAAATGGAAGGCCCTGCTTGGTTGCTCTGGTTCTAGGAGAAATTTCGATGATTTCTCCACCCTGGATTGTAAGTGTTATTATATGGATTATTTTGATATAAGGTATTAACACTTTCATTGGAAGTGCCCCCAGAGGTGTTGGGGAATTCTTCTAGGGGACTGGCACCAAGTGCACATCTTAACCAAATTGACTGATGATGGCTCTTTAGGAACAATAGTCTCAATCCCTTTGATTAGGCTATCCAAGTGGGTTTCCTTGGCTACTAACCCATCCACAAAATATCCTTTCCCTCCTATAGTTCTTTCACTTTATTGGGTTGATTCCCACTCATGGGTTTTGTCAGCTAAGTCAAGTAAGAATTCTCATGCCTTTCCTTCATCGGTAAAGGATGTGAATCCCCCAGGGCACATAAACTCTAACATTCGTTTAGTTAGGTAATCAATAACCTCATAAATTATTTAACATAAATGCCATAAGTCTAGGCCATAGTGAGGGCATTTCTAGAGTATATCCTTGAATCTCTCCACAAGTTTAGAAAAGGACTCACTAGGCTTTTGCCTAAACTAGAGGATATCACTTCTAAGTTTATTGGTCTTGTGAGTTGGGAAAAACTTCTTGAGGAAAACAACTGTGAATTATTCCCATGTGGTTATGGAATTTGTGGGTAACCCATGAACCACTTCTTAGCTTGGTCTTCCAATGCAAAAGTGATGAACTTAAGCTTAATAGCATCATCAAAAAGTTGTTGGATCTTAATTAGAACACATACCTCTTCAAATTCCCTGAGGAACAAGTATGCATCCTTAGTGGTCAATCCATGGAAATAGGGAAACATAGTGATGAACTTGAGATTTGAGCTCATAATTATTGCCTTGGGCTCATGGTAGAATTATGCAAGAAGGTTGGGCTATTCTAGCAGGGTAGAACCTGTCTTTCAGAGTAGGAGGAGGGGGTTGTGGTGGAGGGTTTTACTGTTGGTCTAGGTTGGCCTGTTCTAGCAGGGTAGCTTGGTCTCCCATATAGAAAGGTATTGATGAGAGCATATGTATAGGGTCTCTACTTGTTGGATTTCTTCTTTCTAACTGATTCACAGTATTTCGTACCCACTCAGCACTCATGCAACAAAACACTACCAACACTTGGACTAAGACTACCACATGCACAAAAGAATGGAAAATATTTTTTTTTGATGATTTTTTTTTAATTTTTGTGAGCTTACCGGCAGGGATCCTGGGTTGCTCAATTCCTAAGGGACTACTACATGGGCGAAACCTATATTTACTATAATGTGAGGCTTGGCGACCTCCACCGATACAACTATTATTGCAAGTTGTTCTTCTCAGGAATTTAATAAATAATGAAAGAAAAAGAAAACAAAGCACTCCGATTTACTAAAAGAAAGCAAAAAATAAATTGGAAGTATCTCCCCAGCAACGGTGCCAAAACCTTGTTTGAAATTTAAAAGTAACCGCAAGCGTATGGATCATCGTAGTTACAGGTTGAACACAAGGAGGCAGCCACTTTATTTTTTGGCTTCTTCTAGTAATGTGAAAGTGTATGGAATGATGATTTTGCTCTACTTCTAACTACCACCATAAAACACATGCATCTAAAAGAATGTCCTAACCAACACAACTAGGAAAATTGGAATTGAAATTGAAATTAAAACCTAATCATTCACATCTAACCCTAACCATTCATCATCTAGGAATTTAAATACTCAAAGAAAAAAAAAACAATAAAGTAAAAGAAAAGAAAAGGGATGAAATAAAATAAAATTAAAAGGGGAATAAACCTAGAGAGAGGCACACAACTAGGTTTCTCTACTTAGCCCGAGGATACACCATGAATAATACGAACTTCCCTAATTGACCAGAGAGTAACTCTTACAAGGGCTTTTCTACTTAACTTTAGGGAAAGGGATCCAATATAAATAATCAAAGTAAAAGGATGGTTCCATGGCTAGAGAGAGGCAAAGCCAAAACATCGTCTAGCCAAGGACCTTGGGGGAAAGGGAAAGCATTAAAGTAAATCTTAAAACTTAAAATCCTAAATTAGGAATGATGGGTAGCAAGAAGAGGGAATGAGAAGCTGGGATGAGAAGACTACTGTAGAAGCCTACTTACCTGAATTTCAATCCTTGAATTAAAAACTTGATTGATTTAAAATACTACTAGCCCTAAAAATCAGATCTGGAATAAATCAAATCTGAAATTGCTAGGCCTGGAGAAAACAAATCTTGAAGAGAAACTTGCACTTGAAAAGAGATGCTCCAAAGCTTGGTTCTTGTCACCTAGATCTAAGCCTTGAACTAGTAAATTAAAATTACAACTTGAATTACATAAAAAATAAAAATAATAGACATTGCATTAATTAAATAAAATCAATTACAAAAGTGTTTGAAGCAAAAACAAAGGATAGAACTAAAGGGAGAGAGAGAGCACAACTAAAATTGGAGAAGAAGAGAATGCCTTCTCTTGGCTTGGACGATTCTCTTTTATAGGGGATAGGAGAGAGAAGAGAGGGACGCCCAAGGGTGATCTCTTGAGATCGTTTGTGATGAGGTGGAGGGTAGGAGAAGAAAAAAAGGAAAGAAAATAGGGAAGAGAACGATTTAGTTGGAGAGTTTTCAATTTGGTCTAGATTAGGAGAGATAAGGAGATAAAATAGGAAAGATTTTATTTCTCTTTTTTTCTCTTTTCTTCCTTGTGCAGCCCCTCTTGGATGACTTCTATGCTTGAATTATTTGGACAATCTTCTATTTTATGTGGAAATTTCATCCATGCCCTTGATCTTTAAGTAAGTGGAACGTAGGAGATAGATGAAGATCTTCAACAAATATCAAAAAAGTAGGAGATCTTCAACGCCTAAGGGAAGGAGAGAGAGTGTTCAATGTGCAAGGTGGGTCCCTCCATCTTTGTTGGCATATGGACTATCTCTTATACCCCTCTGGGACAATTGCAGAAGGGTTGGGCCTGCATCTCAGTTCTGTTTTGGTCCATTATTCTTTTTCTGACCCAAAAAGAATAATCACGTGTACGGGTGCCAAAACGAATGTGTACTTTTAATGCGACAAGTCCAGCTTGCTCAGAATTTTGTCCTCTTCGTGCCATGAAAAGAAACATGACCTCTTTATGTGTAAAATTGGAGATATGGCATCCGATAGTCCTTAAGGCCTTTTAAATACAAAACCTGCAAAAAGAAAGAAAAAACCAAGGTAGCTCCATTCTCAGTATGTAAAATTGCATGTTTTATTACCTAAGATTTTACACATAAATGTGCTCATCAGGTGGGTAGCCAAATGATCGGCTATAGCTTGCCCCTTGATAGCCTTCTAAGAAACATTAGTGATGTCAAATTCTGATAGCAATAGCAGCCATCAATCCTTCCTTCCTATTAGAGCTTGTTTTTCGAAGAGGTACTTGATTGGATCCATCATTGAGATCAACCGTACTGGATAAGCTATCATGTAGTATCGCAACTTTTTTGTAGCCCAAATCAAGGCAGCATAAGTTCTTTCCAAAGATGTGTACTGTGTCTCATACTCTAAGAACTTCATTGTTTCCTGAGAATCCATCCATGAATAATAGCAAGGCATGCCCTGCTGTGTTGTCGACCAATACATCAATGTGAGGTAGTGGGAAATCATCCTTAGGGCTCACTTTGTTAAGATCCTAGAAATCGACACACATGCATACCCTACCATCTTTCTTTGGCACTAGTACTATGTTGGCCAACCATTGGGGGTACTTTACCACTTGTAGAAACCATGCATTCCACTATTTCATTACTTCTTCTTTGATCTTTTCACTCTATTTTGGCTGCATTCTTCTAAGCTTCTACTTGACTAGCTTTGCCCCGGGGTAGGTCGACAAACGATGTTGCACAATGTTGGGGTCTATCCCAGGTATATCCTCATAAGACCAGGCAAAGACTTCGGTGAACTCTTTTAGAAGACTGATCATCTGCTCTGCTTCTTGCTCATCCAGGGTGGTTGCTAATTTTGACGTCTCGAGGGAATTGGTCAGTTCCCAAATTAATAACCCGGGTATCCTCACGGATGGGTTGGGCTTTCTTTGGTTTGCATCATTTTATTAAATTATGATATTTATTAAGATCATCATAAAAAAAAGGAGGCAAGTCGTACTTGGAATCAGAAATTTCATTCATGAAAGAAGGAGTAAAAGACTCGACATACGCGGACTCTGGACTTTCCTCAAGAGGAAAAACATACACAAAATCATAAACAGAGGACTCAACAATAGACTTGATAACTAACTTGATGACTGACTTGATGCTTTTCTCAGTGGTATCCAGGTTGGTTGACTTAGCAGCATGAGTAAACTTGGCTTCTTCTTCTTCAAGGTTGGTCACAACTATCTCTTCAGTAGTTCTGCAATTGCTTTCTTCTTCTTTTAACCGCTTGCTTATAAACTGTCCGATCTCTCCGTCACTAGGTTCTCCTCATTGCCATCTAATTCCTCTGTATCAGATGTTCACACTATTCATAGGATCTGAATTTGTTTCCTGAGTTTGAAGTTTGACCATACCAGACTCATCATCCTCGGTATTGCTCCCTATGAGGTTGATGGAAACATGCCCCTTGATCTGCTCACCTACTGCTAATGCCATTACTGCTATCAGAAGATCATCTGTGACTCCTTCAACTTCTTTTGGATCCTCCTCTAGAGGTGGGGTTGCCTGAATCAATGGTGTAGGGTTAGTCTCTTGATCCTCCCCCAGAACATTCATTGAATCTATTGATGAAGTTATCTTTGGAGATTCTGGCAATACAAGCATATCCTTCCAATTGTACCCGCCAATCCATCCTTCTTTTAGATTTGATGGTTTGTCTATCGACCCATGGGAATGATGTAAGGTTGATGAGGGATATGGGGTACAATGATATGAAGGGGATGTGATGTAGAAAATAGGGTATTCTGATGAAGGTAGTGGATGATAGGATGATAAAGGGTGGGTTCCTGCTTTCTGGTGGTATGGTGAGAAGGAGGACAATGGCGAAAGCGGATGATATGAGGCGATGGGTTCTTTTTCTGGGGTTGGTGACGAAGGAGGGAAGGTGGGTATCTGATCCTCATCTTCTGTCTCTTCTTCTGATGGCTCTGCTTTCCCAGGGTTTTTCTTGACCTTGGTTCTACCTCCGATGACATTCAAGTGATCTCTTCGAGCCCATGGCTTGATGAGTTGAGTGGGGTCACTTTCTGTTGATTCTTCCTCCAATACACTGACTGTTGCATGATCAGGGAGTGGGTTGGTAATGACATTGGGAGTTTTTTTGGCCTCGACTTCTATGGTCTCGTTGTCTATCAAATCTTGGATTGCATGCTGTAAAGTGATGCACTTTTTAGTAGTATGTCCCTTTTGAGTGTGATAAACGCAATGCTCATAATCCTTGTACCAAGCCGGGGTGGCTTATGGATCACCCTCGGAGCTGTAGTTCCCAAAAGACCTTGTTTCTTCAATTTTTCATATATTGTGGCCAAAGGCATTCCCAATTCTGTGAATTGTCTTCTTGGGTGAGGAACTTTCAAGGAACGAGCGTCTGCTCATATCACAAATGACTATGAATGTGAAGCAATCGCAGACGATATTGACTATTGGACCACACCTATCACATTGGTTTCAGGATTCTTTCCTCGCCCAACTCTAGCATTCTTCCCCATATCTTGAGGAGTTCCCTGATATTGTGCATCCCTTAGGATCTTATTCTCAACACGTGTTCTGGTGGCTATTAATGCATCAAAGGTCTATGGGTGTTGATTGTAGAGAACATCATAATATGGTTTGGACATCTTTTTCAATCAACATTTCTACCTGTTCTGCTTCAGAAGGTTGATTTGTCATTTTGGCGACGTTGTTCCAAAACGTTGTTAAGAAAGCGGTAAACCCCTCCCTAGGTTGTTGTCTTAATGTTTTGAGTTCTTGACGCTCCACATTTACTTCAGTGTTGTGGGGATACTGCTTGGTGAAGGCTTTCACCATTGCTGCCCAATTCTGTGTCTATGCAGATTCCAACTGTGTAAGCACCTTAGTTCCGGTCCTGATAACGTTGACATGAAAACCTACCCCATCTAGTTATCAACAATTTGCCATATCTTCGCAATACTGAGGAATACCTCCAAGCGAGCCTTAGGATCCCATGACTTGTCAAATCTGTCAGCTTGATACTTGAATTTTTTTTAGGGATTCTTGCCTCAGAAAAGAAACCCATCTTATTTGAATCTGCTGCTTGACTTTCCTAGCCTTTCCCTGCTTGGACCATATTCTTAAACTTCTCCAATTGTTCTCTCATTTTCCTTTCCCTCTTTGTCTCTGAAGGTTCCTTTTGAACATGTGTTGCAAACTTTTCTTCCTTATCATCAATTACAGCCTGAGGGGGATCCTTGGTGGAAGTCCCTTAATAACCTATGGGCCTTGTTGGTTCTAGCTCTGCTGGAAGGGGAGTTGTGTCAGCCCCAAGATCGGTCCTAGGTAGGTTTCGTAACAAATGCAACACTTGAGGTAATCCATGCTTGACTTCAGTAATTTCAGCTTGCAATGTCTCTATTGGGTGGACCTATGCTTGTTCAGGTGTTTTTATGTTGGGTGGATCCATCTGGATTGAATTGTGATCAGTTTGGAGAAAGACAATCCCGGAGAGATGATGGAGGTGACATTGGACTTAAGTAAGTCAACCGATTACCCTGACATGTCCAAATGGACTGCAGAGAATCCTTGAGATGTGGAATTGTGCCTATACCATGAGTGATTTATTTTAGGATTCTTGTATTCTGACCCCTTTATTCATTCATTCACTCATTTATCAACCAATAATACACCCAAAGTTAGTCCACTTAATGATAGGGAGTGGATAGGGGCTGATGCTTCTAGTCCACTCAATGTCATAGGTGGGAGATACACACAAATGGCATGAACAAAATATTCTTATAAGACATTCTCTGTCAATAAAGTCATGCCTTCCTTAATCTTACCCCACTAGGTGAACTTTCTCCTAGTTTCCTTGTGTCATTAGATAATTTGGCATTTTACGTGACTTTGACAGGAATCACCCCGGAATCATGTATGCCAAATCATCCACATATCGTTCCTAAGGAGGAAGGACACATTTTTATCCGAAACCCACTTAGGAGAGCATTTCCTTATGACTAGAATGCATTATAGGAAGATTCCTTTTCAAGGCCTCAAACAAGTTCTACAAGTTAGCTTATGGCATTCCTAGCGTTCTCCATCTATTTCCTACAAGATGCGAGTATGCAGTGGATGTAAATAGGACAGATTAGGCTTCTTTGATAGGATCTATATACACAAGGTATGTGATCCTTTTGATATACCCAAAGGCACGAGATCAAGGGGGTAACGTCCTTGCTCATTACTCGTGACTACACAAGAGGTTAAGCAACTGGCTATGGGGGTAGTGGAATCGTGAGTGATTGTGTGCATAAGTGTAATGTGAGGTTACCATCATCTAATCTCAGAATGTCATAAAGTGCATGGACCTACCCAAGGGTGCTGGTACAATTACGAACATCCTCACTGTTTAATAATACCCCACACTCTTGTACAGGAAGCAGGTATCATTTACTCTCAGAGTACTCTCCATGACATGCACTGACCTCCCCGAGGGTGTGGGCATGACACGGAGTCCCCCACCAAATGATTTCACTTCGAGCATAATGCATGATGTGGTTAGCGAATATAATTACAAACATGGGGTCAACCAAACATGTTTTCAAACATATGTGGTGGAAATGTTCTTGCAATTAGAGGTAACATCTAGTGTTGGAAGCTTAATAGTCCCCAGTGGAGTCACCACTATGAGGGTAGTGGTTGAAATCTGTCCTGTTTTCTCCCCTTTGTGGGGAGAGAAAAGAGCTTTTAGATTCGCCCTCTCTCCTCTCTTTCTCTTTCTTGGGGAGAGGTGTGTCGTGTGTGCCTCTACGGGCCCCGCACCACTGTACCGCAACTCGAAGAAACATGGGGGCCTATTTCGTAGGAGTGTGGGGGTTGTCATTGAGACGAGTATTTGATGATGGTCCAATACAGGAGATTAGGATTATGCCAAAGGGTTTTGGAGTCGCCACCTAGGGTTATGGATCTAAGACCCGGGGTGGGCCCAATTCCTAAGAAAAGGGCCCAAATTTTGGTTTGGTCCAGAGAAAAGGGAACATGTCAGGTTATAGTGTTGGGAAGGTGTTAGGCACTCAATCTACCCAGTTTAACCGGTCTTCCTACTAGATGCTTGAGAACGAACATTTTCCATAATTATTCCTATAGCATGCATGGCTAAGTTATCACACATATATACATTAACTGAATTTGATTACTTATGTACACTAAAACAAGGTCAATAAAGGGTCTGTATTATGCTAACTTGGGTGAGAGATTATACCTGAGCTTGACCCCTGTTTCGGGTCAAGAGGTGTGGACCCCTGATTGGTGTGGGCATGAACTTTCTTGTAGATTCTCTCGGCTCAGGGGAAGATGGTCTTGACCCCTAACTTTCTTTCTCGAGAGATGCTGATTGTGGTACTATTTGGGCAAAGTTCGGGCTAGGAAAGGTTACTTTCGAATTTGAGTTTCAGCAGAGCTTCGACTAGGGAAGGCTAATTCCGGGGTTAGCCTGAGGTGGCACTTCGGAAGAGCTTCCGCTAGGGAGGGGCTACTTTTGGATTTAGATTTTACCATAGCTTCAGCTAGGGAAGGATACTTTCGAGCTTAGGCTGAGGTGGTACTCCAGCTGTGCTTCGGCTAGCGATAGGGATAGGCTATAGGAAGGCTTAGGCTAGGGGTGTCAATGGGCCGGGTTGGGCTGGGTTTTAAGAAACCCAATCCAACCCTATGGTTTCTTATCTCAGCCTAAGCCTAGCCCAACCCTTGGTCAGGATGGAATATCTCAGCCCAGGCCTAACCCTATCGGGTTTAGCACAACCCAACCCAGCCCTGATGGACCCTATTGGGCTGGGTTGGGTTGGGTTGGCCCTGATTGACCCTACCAAGGCTGGGTTGGGCCTAATTAACCTTGCATTTCATTTATCTCTATATGCACTAAGAAAAATTGAAACATGATAATGCATCACCTAACTAATAAGTTGACAACACAAACAAAAGTGAAAGGAAAAAAAAAAAAGAGAAGAAAAAAAGAAAGGCAATCCTACTGTAATCCATCCCTAACAATGGACACTTGTTTGTTTGGAGCTGAAGTCTTTGTCCAAAGAGAGTACTTTTTTTTTTTGGGTAGAAAAAGAGAGAGTACTTTGTAAGAAAAAATCTTTGGATGTCAATAGATAATTTCATTCTTTGCTAGTTGTATAGACCTCAACAACTATACAGAATCATTGTTAAACAAACTAGTCTGAGACCTGTTTTTCAAGGATATGCCTTTCTTCATCTTCACCCTTCCTTAACAACAGAAGCCTGTAGCTCCAAAGCTTTAAGCCCATATACATCTAGGTCAGCCTATGTGCCACATTAATGATACATAAACAAAGAAACAGTTCATTTGTAGCTTTTTTTTTTTTTTTGCTGGTTGAAAGTTTATCTGTAGTTTATGATTCTTTTTACTGATGAAAGCCCGACCTATCAGTTGTAACCATACCTAGAAGAGAAACAAGTTCTTTGGCTAGCTAATGGTTAAATATTGAACAATATAGAACAGTGGATGGAGAGTGAGAGAGAGAGAGAGAGAGAGAGAGAGAGAGAGAGAGAGAGAGAGAGAGAGAGAGCATACCTATGTTGAAGCATTGTAGAGGCCAAGCATAAAATGTTAAAAGGATCTTGATGCAAAAGAAAAAAGGCAAAAAGGTGGGGGGGGGGGTTTATTTGATTGTGATGTGATGCAATGTCATATGAGAAGAGTACTTTTACAGTACTTTTACTGTAATTCCCTCAGTCACTTTTGAGTATAAAATAAAATAATAGTCATTTTGAATAGTCATTTATTATTATTATTATTATTATTATTAAATACTTGCTTTATATGCCCATAGTCCCATAGGGTAGGGTAGGGTTGGGTTGGGTTGGGTTGGACCAAGACCTCAACCCAAGCCCGATGCAACCCGACCTTGGGCTTCCAATTCTCAACCCTAACCCACCCTATGGGCAGAAATCTCAGCCCAGGCCCTGTTAAGGCTCAGGGCGGGCTAGGGCAGGTTCGGGTTGGTCGGGCTTTGTTGACACCTCTAGCGTAGGTTAAGGTGGCACTCTGGCAAAGCTTCTGTTAGGGATAGGCTATAGGAGGGCTCAAACTGAGGTGGCACTCTGGCAGAGCTTCCGCTAGGGATAGGCTATAGGAGGGCTTAGGAGGCTTGGGAAGAGCTCCAAAGAACTTCGAAGGAATTGGGAAGAACTTCGAAGGGGAGGGAGAGAAGGGCAGGGTGTCTCCAACAAGGGTGCTGGGTCATCGGGCTGTGGGGCGCAAGGTCACGTGGGTATGGAGTAGGGCTGCGGGCAGGGGTGTGGGGCTTTGGGGCATAGGTGTACGGGTGTGTGCACGGGTGTGTGTGAGTTTGTGCACGGGTGTGTGCATGAGTGTGTATGAGTGTGCATGGGTGTGTGCGGGTGTGTGCACGAGTGTGTGCATGGGTGTGCACAGGGGTGTGCATGCGTGTGTGCATGGTTCTGCATGGGTGTCTGCATGGATGTGAATGAGTTCTATCTTCTGGTGATGATTGCTGGAAATCTGTTGGTCCGATTTTGACTTACCATATATCGTTGGAATCTTGATTCTGAGCATTTTCCATCCATATGGTCACTTTGGACTGGATTCCTTCGTATATGCGAGGTCATAATTGAACCTTTCTTTTCTCCGACACCGGGACTTCTAGGGTTTCTAGGATTTTTGGGTGTGAAGGGAGTGTTTAGGGGCTGGGTTTCCTCAGTCAGTTGCCATCTCTATTGATCGTAAGAGAAAGGCTGTGCCCACAATCTGTGAGTCATCATAGCCAGGGGAGGGTGACAAAATTGAGTGTCTACAATTCTCCAATCACATAATACAACCATATGATATTGATTTTCATTTCATATGTATGGTAATGTTGGATTCTTGTGGATAGGTTAGTGTTGCGTCAAAAAATTAATCGGTGGATATCACCATCCTATAGAAGTAGATCAAGTCAAGAGAGGCCCGGAGCGTACTTCAGGGAGCGGGGACTCTCCGACTCTCAAGTTAGTCTTCCTTGCAACAATAATGAAAAGGGGTGAGGAGAGAGTAGTATAGTATGAAATAGTGAAGTGTTCGTACCTGAGGGGTCTTCCGCTATTTGTGGTGTGAGGTTCCTTTAGATAGTTATTAGCTCTCCTAGGTGGCAAGCAAGGTGGATTGTGGTTCTCTTTTGACCAATCTCTTTACTTAGGCGTGAGGAGACTTACCTAAGTGGGTTACCCTTATTCTCCCGTTTAGGAGAAGTTGGGGTTGAGTACGAGTGCGTCACAAATCGATGGTGGGGCTTATGCGGACTCCATAATCTAACGTGCTTTTCCCCCTCTCTAGACAACCGTCTTGGACTGTTTGTGTTTATTTCTTCATGCCACGTGTCGACCATCTAATGGTATGATATTTTGGTTATATCATATGCCCCCTATCCCTTTTGGCCCTTTATGGGCCGTGAAGGAGTAAAAGCTTGACTTTCCTCTTTTTCCTTCTTGGATCGAGGTTCTCTAATGGGACTTTGAATACCATTTGAGATTCCATTTGCCCTATTTTTCAAACTCTTCCATTTTTGAGTGTTTGTTTGGCCTATTCAGCTTGGATTTCTTATTCTGGATGCCTACTCAGCCTTCCCAACTTGGCCTTTTCCATTATGGGTGGCTACTCGGCCTATTCAGCTTGGTTTTCCAATTCTGGGTGTCCAATCGTCTATTTAATGGTGTATCATAAGCTGAGAGCCAACTCTTAGACAGGTAAGTGAAGCTGCATCAGGCTTTAACCTTAGACATGAATGGTAAAACTGGAGAAAAAAAACGGTTAATCCGAGAGCCAAATTCTATTTAGCGTGCTGTTGTGGCTCATGCAAAACTGTGATAGAATAACGAAGATCGGATGCATAATATTGAGTCCACAAATCACAGGCAATTGGATGGTCTATAACTATAACGCTGGTGTTGTTACAAGATGGAATATCACCATAGTTGCCTGGGACACACTGTTCATAGCAGAGACATAAATTCAATGGGTATTGCTATGGTTGCAACATGTTTGGACACATAGCAAATTGCAAATTCGGATGTCCTGGGTGTGGATCTTTGTCATTTCCTACCTGATATCTAGGGGTGGAGATTTTTCAAGGGTAGTATTCGGAAGGAGCCCCTTCTTCCCCGTGCTTGGTAAATTTAAATCTCGCATGGTTGGCTGGATGGGGAAATTTTTAACGATGGCTGAGTTGAGCTCCTTAGATCAGTCATCTCAAGTATTTACATCCATGTTTTCTCTGTGTATTGGTGGTCCAAGTCTCTGGTAAAACTTATGGAGCAGTGGATGCGTAATTTCATTTGGACAGGAGACGTTCTTTTAGTTAAATGAGACGATATTTTTATATGAAACCAGAAGGTGGATTAGGGATTCCAAGACTTCATGATTTGTAGGCATTCCAAACTTCCAACGTACCGACGACTTTATAAAAAGAGCAATGCTGTTCATCTACAATCAAGATGAGTTGTGTAACCCCCATTCATATTTTTATGGATTGCCCATTTGTTCATGTAGTCTACTTGCGGCTCTTGGAATGCTTTGGCTTGCCATAGCCTTTAATCATTGAGAGGGAAGATTTGGTGCAATGGTGGAATCAGAAACGTACGTGTTGTTATTTCTTTGAAAGGAGCTTGGGCGGCTGGGCTGGATTGAATCAAACTCTACAACAGTGGAAATGTGTTAGACAATATCCTTTGGTTTGCCTTCCAGGATTGGATGTGCTTTCCCCTTTATTTTCATCTATATTGAATGGAATAATTTCCATTGTTTTAGGGAAGCTAATTCAGTTACGGATTCATTGGCAAAAGATGTAGCTAAATTGGTTTCATTCTCTTCTAATGTCTCTCTCCTTCTTATATTCAAGAAGAAATGGCGTGGGGTGTTATGAGTAGACATTGATTCAGATTTTATAGGTGATATAAATTTTGGAGAGCTGGGTCACTTCCCATGGATGGCCATGCCAAAGGTGGGATGACCCTTTCCTATATGAGTGTATTGGTCTGGGTTGACCCTGACTTTAATCTTGTATTTTTTTTTTTTTTAATTTTATTATTATTATTATTATTATTTTAATATTTCATGATCATTTAGCCAAAAAATTTGGCTGGCAGTTCTGAAGACTTTAAATCAACTGGTGGCCATGCAATTTTCCTTGGTCCGAACCTTATTTTTTGGAACTCCCACAAACAAAAGACAGTAGCCAGATCTTCCACTAAAGCAGAATATAAGGCTTTAGCTAATGCATTTGCTGAACTTATCTGGTTGGTGTCACTCTTCCAAGGACTTGGGTTCCATCTCCGTGGCCCGCATATACTCTACTGTGATAAAACTAGTGCTACGAATCTATTTGCAAATCCTTTTTTGCACATCTAACAAAAATACATGTGGAATTTGATTTTCACTTTGTGCATGAATGAACTGTTCATTTTATCTCAATCAAGGATCAACTTGCGGATGTTCTCACCAATGCACTTCCCATGTCTCAGTTTCAGTTCATATGTGACAAATTGAAGATTCGCGACTCGACTCTTTTGGGTGTATCAACGTATATCGAGTCCCACATGAATTGGGTAACTCAATCTACGTTTTCCTAATCAGATTGGTTTCTATATTGGACATTATCATGAAATGTAATTTCCTGATATTGTCTGAACGCCTAACCAACTATGGTAACCTAGCTTCTCTTGTATATCTTATCCAATGGTAATGAGAATAATGTAATGCAAAAATAGAAATTCTTGCTATGGTTTTTCTGTAAAGGGAAATAACAGAAGGGTTGCTATTTTATACTCTAATGTTCTACGAGAAAAAAAAAAAAAAAATCAAATGATGAATCTTTCTTTCTTCTTCTTTCTTTTCTTTTTTTTTTTTTTTTTTTTTTTTTTTTTAATTTCAGGAATCTATTGACCATTACATAGTAGACCCACATAGTGGTCAAGCACAGATCCATGAAGGAGTCAACAGGGTTCAAGGCCACACTTCTTGAAAAACAAAAAAATTGATGCAAATCAAACACCAATGCACTTGAGAGGAGTTAATCAAGCGACCAACCCTCAAACAGGTACTCCATTGCTGTTGGGTTACAAGTAGATGCAATAATAATCATAACAAAATAGTGTCCATAGCATTATTCGTGAAGAGGTGGTCCCTTGGTTTAATGGTCAATTCAGTGCCCATATGTGCCAATGCTAAAAACTTACCATTTCGATTCTTTTAGTTTTACCATCATCTCCTGAGATTGAATTCCTATTGAAGCCAGACAATTCATAACAAAGCAGTTGAGAAAGGATGAAAATATTCAGAGAAATTGATTTTCCAAATGAACTGAAGACAAACATAACCTTGTGATCCAGATCATAAAGCCAATCAGCTAAAAAAAGAAGATGCCAAATACTCTTTTGCCTTTATTAGTAAGTTCACAGATAAGGATTTAAATTTACCAAATAAATAAAGATTTAAAAGCCTTAGTTGGATAGAAATGGTTTGTAGTTCATTTATTAATGATTTAAGGGTCTTAAAGGCAGCTTCATAGTATATTATTAACGAAAAGTTTACTACATTAATTAGTGGGCCATGATCTTAAGATATTAACTTATGAATTTGATGTTGATTTGCAATGTTCGTTCAAATTAATTAAATAAAGCATCACCATCTCTCATTACTGTTTGCATAAAAATGATTAGGTTTGACAACCTTGTTGTCGGCAAACCATTATGGAGTCTGATACAACCAAAGCTTCCAAAGTACTCTTAAACTAATCCTACTTTTGTTGCTTAGATTTGACGTTTAAGTGGGTAGTGTCTATTTTCAGTCAAAATATTATAATTTCTGGTATATACATCATATTATTATACTATTATATAACTATATGTTTCATGGCTAATTTTTTCCTTGATTATTTTACCTTTCATTCTTATTTAATTGTTCTCTCTCATTTCTTATCATTCTTCTCATTCTTCTCATTCTTTTATATTTTTCACAAATTGTTGGCATACTTTCTATTTTTTATCTAGATTTTTTTAATTCGCTAATGTTTATTTTCAATTTTTATTTCGTTCCTTTGTCAATTAACCCTCTCCCCTTAGGTATCCTTCTCTCCTCTTTGGCACCCTCAAATCTCTCCTTAAATCTCTCATAGTTATCTCCATGACCTCTCTCTCTCTCACTTTTTTTTTTTTTTTTTTTTTTAATTTACTTACATATCTTATTAGACCACTATATGTGCTTCATTATTGGGCATAAACTTCTCTCTTTTTTGGTAAACACATAAACTTCCCACAACTCGATTCTGATATCTTTAAAAAGATATATCAAGAAATTCGATTTCTCATTAGTGGACTCTCTCTTTCTCTCTCCCTCTCTCCACATTTTATCTCAATTAAATTTGGATGAATATAACCTACTATATATATTTATATTTATTAGGAATTAATGGGAGGATGAAGAATATATCCTACCATGACTCTCCCTCTTATAATATTGATTAGGAAACTAAATCCTCACTCCAATTTTTTTGGGGTAAGAAAATCTTTGCTCCAAATTTTTTTTTTGGGTAAAAAAAATCTTTGCTCCAATTTTATCATGATATCAAAGCAATGGAGGTCTCAAATAATTTCCTTTGTCCCATCTTAGCAGTTTGGAGGATTAGGATCCTTTGTTGAGCATTGATCATCCAGATCGCATCCATATCTACCTGGGTGATCAACACGTGTCTAGGTGTCGATTCAACTGTTGTGCTTTTACCGACTAGAATAGAGGCGCCACGTTGAGAACCATTGGATCAACGCTTGGACACATGTCGATTGCCCAGGTAGCTATGGCCCGACCTGGTGATTAACGGGGAGGAGCCGAATCTTTTGTATAGCCTATTTTTATTTCTTAACCATTCCCTCCAATGCCAAGCACAATTAAGCGACCAAAACAATAATGGATCTTCCCTCCTCTTCGTCACTAACATTTTCTTTCTTCTGTATTGGTACCTACTTTCAGGTTTTTTGTACATCTTTAAATCTCTTCTTAAATCTCTCCATAATTCTCTCTCTCTCTCTCTTCTTTTTCCTAATCCTAATTCTAATATCTTTAAAAGAGATAAAGAAATTCGATTTCTCATTAGAAGGTTATCTCTCACTCTCTCTCTCTCTCTCTGTTTTTTTTTTTTTTGGTAAAACTCTCCATGTTTTGTCTCAAAATTATATTGAATGAATATATCCTATATATATATATATATATATTCTTATTTATTAGGAGTTAATGGGAGGATGAAGAATATATCCTCCACGTTAATTGAAAATCTCCCCTCTTCCCCATCTCTCCCTCGTCAACTCTCTCTCCCACATCTCCTCCTTATTCTCTCATAATTCTAAATCGATGAGTTATATAATTCCTTCAACCGGGCAAAGACTCAAGCTCATGTGATGGACTGGGGGTCTTGCAATTGGAATTCGTTTCACTTGGACAAGCATTTAAGTGGTTGTGAGCACTTAGGAAATATATTTTGCTAATAATTTTTGCATCTGGGTGATTGAGTGATTTAGTTTATTTAATCTTGTGTACTTACAAGGTTTGCATGTTTTAGACTAACTTTAGCTTTTCCCTATGATATTTTAGATAGTTGATTTGATTATTGTATTCTTTTAAGTTGGTTTTACGGGAAGAGGTGAGCTTGCAAAGAGCCTTGTAAATTGAACAAACTCTGCATATTAATGCACTTAACTGAGTGATTTATATGATAGCTACGAGATTAAGTTGAAATATCCTTCTTTACCTTCCTTAATATAATAAACTTGTGACTATAAGACTTAGTTAATCCAATCTTGGATATATGTCAAGATGATATATTTTTTTCAAGTATTCATATAATTTTGAATGTCTTATCTATTTTCATGTTTCTTACATTGAGCTGCCCTTGCTTGTATAGCAATTTTTATTTAATCTATCAATAATCATCAATTCTCTCTCTCTCTCTCTCTCTCTCTCTCTCAACATAAGACCACACATGGAATTGCATGTGTATGTTTGCTATATATATCTATATATATAGCAAAAACACACGTGCAAATGCACGCATGGTGAAACATTTTTATTTAGTGTGTGTTTGTGTGGATCAAAGAAATTATGGAAATATCTCCAACCTTATGTCTGTATAAAGTTTACTCGCACTAAGAAAATTATGTTCACTTATAGCACGATCCAACACAGTAAAATTGTCTAGCAAAAGTGCTTTTCGCTAGAAAATTTTTTTTTTGTATGAATTTTTGGCTAGAAAATTATTACATGAGAATAACCATATCTTCCTCTCAAAGGTCAAAGCAACAATAAGGCATTGTATGGTAGTCAAGAGAAGAAAATCAAAGAAATGAAAATAAAAAGAATCTAGAAAAAGATGAGAAAATAAAAGAATCGAAAAGAAATGAAATGGTAAAAAAAAAAAAAAAAACTACATCTATTTGGCTACCAATAGAAGAAAAGAAAAGAAATGTTTTTTTTTTCTTTTCTTGTGTTTTAGGCAAGATTTTTTTTTTTTTGGCATCACAAGAATACTTCACCATTCAAGTGAATTTTGAAATTCAAAAAAAGAATCTTCTCCTGGTTCAGGATATTTTAAACAGAATGAAAATTTTAAACAAAGAAAATAGTACAATTTTTGTACTTTTTCTTTTCTTTTCTTCTCTTGGCTACCAAACACAGCCTAAAGCAACAGTTGAAACTGAAGAAGCCGAAAAGATTGGAAACTTGATGTTCTTTTAAATCCTCAACAAATGAATCAATTTCTGATTTTCTCAAAATTCTCTCCAAATACACCTAGTGATTTCATAAAAGGGTATCACATTCCTCATTCATTAAGATAACAATCAGATGAAGGGAAACAGGAACAACAACAGTAACAGTACATAGTTTGAGAATACATGCAAGATTACACCTTCTGCAATATCGGGTAAATCTTTAGCTTTGAGCAATATTCTGCCTAGCAGTAAGGCCCAATTACAATATATCGATATCTCATTTGAAATACAAGCCTCTTCGATGTCTAAATGGTTTGTTTATTGTGTATACAACCTAAAGGTCGAAGGTTCAAGGCTTATTCTTGAACAAAAAAAAATAATCATTTGAAGTGTCTACATCCCATATCAACCAATTGAGCTAGAGTCCCTCCCTTCCTATTAGGACAATTGGCAAATCTGGAGCATAATTTTTCAGCTCAGGGATCCACTGGGTATGAAAAATATATATAGACTCACATGGCCAAAGGATATCACTTAGTATAGAATGGAAAAGGGGAATTACCTTCTTGGAGATATTCTTGGAGCTAACTTTGCTGATAAGAGAGAATGACAATAGAAACACATCAACACTTCTATAACTTAAGAGATCTTAGTCTATTGTAATCTTCTTGCCATGCAATACATCCAAAACTATTAATTGGGCATCCAATTTCCTTTACATGACTATTTCAGCCCTCGAAATTTGGCAAACAGAGAAATGGCTTTTTAACAGTATAGATTCCGGCCTTGATTCCCTACACTTAAAGACCAACGGAGGGCTGAAGTCTTGCATAATCTCGATCATAGGACTGCCGTTGTATAAACTGTTTTTTGGGATATTTCCATTTAATCCATAATAATAACAGCAGAGGGAAACCCCACAATTAAAGTCAACTTCACCAAGAATTTAATATCACCATCACCTAGAATCATTCTGATGGAAACCCTACAATTTTAAATTCAATTTCACCAAGAATTAAATATTACCATCACCTAGAATTTGCATGAAATGAAAATTTTCATCACTTCTTCCACATTTTACCTGCTACAGGATATGATATTGTATTATTTCTGCAATACAATACATGATAATCTATTTCAAGAGTAAAAGGGGCCATGTTGAGTCTCGCTCATTTTCATTTGTTCCCTGCCAATCAATAATTCTAAATTCTAAAAAAATAATCTTAAAAAAATAACGAATTACCAAGTTCTTCAGGTTTGGGGATAAACAAAGGAAAAAAAAATCTTTAACAGTAAAAATGCAAATGATACATTATGATAATTACTTCAAGGCTGATGACTGTGACTCAAAATCTGAGTAATGCAAAATCATTTGGAAGTATGTTGACGGCTAGAAAGGATGGCACATAATATGATTCCTATAAATTGCATAGACATAATATGATTCCAACAAATTGCATATTTATCCACAATAATATAATTTGTTATGTACTAAAGGAACTTCTACCCGAATCAATCCATAGCATTAGCACGAATTAATTTAAGAAATGAAGAAATCTTATACAATGAAATCAAAAAGATAGATCCAAGTCATAAGAGAAGGCAAAGATACAATACAAGAGTTGGGATGAACAATAACAATGGAGTCAAAGGGCGAGAAGAACGAATGGTGTTGGTTGCAGTGGAGTAGGCCATGGGTACTATATGTTGTTGGTTGGTTTGCTGCGATGATACCTTCTGTTTGATTACTAATTCAATTGAAAAAATAAAATTTCAGAAACTAAAAATAAGGCAAGAAAGAGAAAAACGGATCTTGCCTAAACTTGCCATGAGTAGAGAAATAGGAAGAAGTTACCAGGGATTCATAGACTTCAGTAGGGACTTGTGGCCGTAAGATCGATTGCTAGGGCTTTGAGGATGTGTGCAGTGGCATCTGTCAAGTCCAGCAGAGGTCCTTGTCTGCCTCGTCCACAAAGTCCTTCAGCATTGGCCAAAGGGATGCAAGCGGCTTTGTTGTGGTCTTGGAGGTGGATCAAGTTGAGAGCAACAATTGAGAGACCAGGAGTTCTCTCCATCACAAAGAGACTTTTGCTTGAATAATAAGGCCTTGAGTATGTGATCTTGAATGATTTTGAGTTCAGTAAAAAGGATGAATGTGGAGTGTACTGATCTCGTCCAACACGTAATAGGAAATCCAAAAATATATAATATGTGATTTGGTGGTTGTGTATTTCCAGCAAATTGTACGAGAGTGAGGGAATTTTAGGAAAGAATTTATTATTGTTAGGAGTGTGAGCCATAAGGGAGAGGAAGAGTTTCAGTAGAAAAAGGTTAATGGGAGGGAAAGACGGGATCATAAAAGGTTCTTTTATATATTAAAAATAAAAGTATTGTTAGTTTTATAAAGAAGGTTTACTAGCAATTTCAGCTTAAAAAGAGAAATGGGAGGGAAAGGAGGAAGAAAGTGTGAATGAAAAAAAAGAAAAGAAGATAGATGGAAGATGGAGACGTGTAAGAGTGGGAGGGAGAGAAAGCAATTTCAAATTAAAAAGAGAAGTGGTAGAGAGAGAGATGGATGAATATGTACAAGAGTTTGAGTGGAAAAAAAGATAGATGGTGGAGGGAGACGTGTGAGAGTAAAATGGAGAGAGAGTTTTAGTAAAAATGGATGATGAAATTAATATATGATAAGAAAAAAAAAAAGAAGAAGAAAGGACAAAATTGTCATGCGAAAGATTTGCCACTTCGTGTTTTTATATAGTAGTATGATATATGTGAGGAACAAAGAACTTTGTCTGAGAGTGTGGGGGGTACGCCCAGATAGAGGGGGAGCAAAATGATTGTCCCACCCCCATGAAAGGCAAAAATGCCCACAATATTTATGCTTCTAGGTGTGCTATTGTCACACCTTGCCCCAAATATGGCTAAGGTATGTGGTATTGAGGCTACCAATACTCAGGATCACAGACACAATGTAATAACCAAACCAACCACTTGAGATCATCTATCAAAATCAGAGTGCACATATAAAATTCATAGGAAGCATATACGTGGCAATCAAACTATAATGATAATTATAATTACATGCCCAATAAATTAAAATCCACAGGTTACAATAATAATAAATAAATCTTACAACCCATTGATAACAAAATAAAAGGATAAATAGAAGGGATATCCATCCAGCTACAATGCGTCTCTTAGACACAGCCAAACAACCGTACTGATCTTTTGTCCATCTCAGCTCTGATTCCGCCATCTAAAAGGATATATCAATGAGGGGTGAGCTATATAGTCCAGTAAGGGGTGAGTATGCAAGCACACACAACATCATGACACGAACACACTCTCTTAGTAATATTAT
The DNA here is from genome assembly GCF_013358625.1 of Macadamia integrifolia. Classification (NCBI taxonomy): domain Eukaryota; kingdom Viridiplantae; phylum Streptophyta; class Magnoliopsida; order Proteales; family Proteaceae; genus Macadamia; species Macadamia integrifolia. The sequence continues at coordinate 45,086 of NW_024868693.1, read as the reverse complement.
AGATGCACAACCACATGATCCATTTAATTATAATTATTCATTCTAATTACTGTCTCAAATACGTATAGGTATAAATGCTATAAGCAACGTAGGTGGCATCCCCTTCCTAGTATGTCGGGCCTTAGAGATGCAAGCTAGCTGCAAGCAAGAGTCATCCAATCCTGGAAAGAACCTCAGTCCCCCAGCTAACCCCTGACAGTCATGGTCCTGGAATCTCACACTGTTATCGGTCTCCCATGTTGTCCGATAGTCATGTGTACAATACATCGTACCATGTTGTGTCCTCTCAATATTCAGTACGTCGTATCTAGGCGTAGTAGTCTTCTGCGACCTACCACCAAGTGGGATTAACTAATACCTTACCCCTATTGACAAGGGGTTATAGCACTGGGATGTGATCCTAACTATATGCATCTACATGCATCCATAGCATCCATAGCATCACACATACATCTGTGGTCATACCTATAAGACTGACCTCTAATCCCACAGTATTGGAAAGAACCTTAGCCACACTGTGCTTTAGACCGGTAACATTATATCTATTACCGCACAACTATCATACTATACATCCATAAAACCTTGATCACATCCAAGCTGATAATATCATGCAACAGTTGAAATATAAGATTTTGTATAAAGTAATCCATAACACAGTAATCACCACATTCCACATGGCACACATCACTGAAAATATCAAAATACTCCATAAATAAGTCAAACACCCACTCATGTGATTCCCAAATTTGGTGTTCTTTTGCTAAATCCCTGATCACGCGTATCCTCACTGGGTACATTTAAGGTTCCTAAGTAACTAATTCACATTAAGTAAAGTTTTATTTTTAATAATCATTCAATAATCTTACTTCCATGATCTCTGTTGAATTTCCATACTGGAATCCACATTCAGCTAATAAGGAGCACACTGACCTTAGGTTAATATTCCCTCAGTTGACCAAGCTAGTATACAGTCTGGCTTCCAATGTCTGTACAGGTCATTTACCCAACCTACATGATCAATATGTCCGTTCCCGAACCATTTGAATAGACCCATAGATATTAGGTCTCTAATTACCTAACTGGACTTACTTGTACTGTCCTTGGCTCATAAATGCACTTGGATGGGGTTTTCAAGCGTAGGTAGGTTAAATATTGACATTTCAAAAATAACCCCCTTTCTGGTATTTTTTTCCCCTATTTTAGTCATAATTCATGCCTTTGTATCATACAATCATTACTACAAAAGTCGGGTTACATACTCAAAGTCCACAGGTTATCGAGCATCAACATTGCCCCAACATCACTATTCTGTCAGGGAAAAACTAGCTAGCCGGTTCCCCTAGCAGAATAGGCTATTTTCAGCCTAATACCCTGCCTTCTCTTGGGCAGAGTTCTGTCGGGCAACTCCTACACCTGAATTACATCCTACACATAATATTTTAAAATTTTTACACCTTATGACCCAATTTCCAATTTCAATATTGGTCTCTGGGATATTTTATTGGGTCAATTGGCGTAGTTCACCCAATTTGCTCCCTGGGTGTACTGACTAAATTTTTTGTCTGTCCCTGGTCATAGATAAGATCATATGGGGGTCAATCCCACCACCAATTACTATTAATTGGGTTCAATTAAGAAAAGCCCTATGGTTTAGGGTTTCTGGGTCAACCCTGCAGTCAATTGGGGCTCAGTTAGGGCTCAAGAATTGGGGCTTTTGCTGTGGAGGGCTATACTAAGTTTCCACAAGTAAATTGCCACCCCTAATTTCATTTATTGACCTAACCTACCCCTGGCCGATTCCTATTCTGGCTAAAATCACATGAATAGGTTGGGTTGTTTACCTTCCTGGGGTTCTTGAGGTGTGCAGGTATATCCAATAGGAGCTATCCAACTCCAAATCCATCTCCAGCTGTGGCAGCACCCTCTAGCAGCTTCCTTTTACCACTAGAAGCATATATGAAGGGCAAGAACAGTAGCAACAGTAGCAGCAAAGAGGGGCAGCAGTAGTAGGGAGAGCAGTATCTCTCTCTCTCTTCTTCTTCTTCCTTCTCCTTTCCTTCCCTTCTCCTTCTTTTCTTCTTTCTTCTCCCTCTTTGTTTTCTGCATATGAAAGCATCAAAAGGAAGGCAGTAGACCTCTGCCCCTTCTATAAAAACCTAAAACAGACCTTAGGGTCTATTTGGCAAAGCACTTTTAAGAAAAACACATTTTTCATAATTGTTTAAAATTGAATAACTAATGATAGGGTTATTGGTTGGATATACAGTTTGATGCATTAAAACTCTTTAACATACCCCTACACATGGTAGAAATGGGTGGAATTACCCCGTAAAATGGTGGGGCCCACAGTTCAAAAATCTCATTTCTGGGCATTCTGCCATTGAAACTGGCTGGCACATTAGTCAGATGGCAATCTGCCGGTTGCCCTAATTTTGGATTCATAGTCGTCCTAACCTCTATTTAGGGTAGGCCACCATATGTGGGACCTTCCTCACACCCTTAGGCCATTTCACCCTTCTTACGTGGCCCTCTTCTTTGCATGTTTCTTCCCTATTCAACTCTATGGTTGTATCCATGGGGTCCACACTCCACAATTTAGCATTCCCTTTCTCAGTCCAGTTCCATCTCTGGGACTAAGTGGTTTCAAAATTTAGGATGTTATAGCTATCCCAATGGCCTCCATGTTGGTGTAAGAGCCACACTCCTGGATAGAGAAATCTTTAGTGGTTCTTTAGCTAGGAGTGCGGCCAATGCTAGCATAGTATTAGCGTATGGTATTGGAACGAGTATTAGCCAGTTCAAAACTCGATATAGTATTGGATGACTCGTATCGGGCAAAAATACCCTTGATTTTCCTTAAAAAAATGTATTTTTTGAATTTTTTTACCACTAGTTCATACCATTCAATCAATACAGTATTAGCTAGATATTGAGATTGGATATATGCCAAACCGATACAGATCACCCAATACGGATGATTTGATACTGATACTTAGAACCATGTGTGCTATTGTTCCCTGTGTATATCCCTCTTCTTCCCAAATCATGGGACTTAGATGTATTTTCACATGAGAGAGAGAGAGAGAGAGAGAGAGAGAGAGAGAGAGCATTGGTCATGTGGCCGCCACACCTAGAGATAGGGGTGTGCACAATTACCACCCCACCCACTATGAAATAAAATCCTTTTGATGCCCTTACACAAGTTCTCATTGGCCCCCAAGTTGGTGTAGGGGCCACGTGACTAGGCAAAGATCACTTTCCATAATTATAGGATTATCAACTAGTACTCTTACTGGTTTCCTTATATAGTCACCAGGATCATTTTTATGATGTTAGTGGCTATGGATGTCACTTTTCCCTTTTTTCTTTTTTTCCTAATGAAGATATCAAAGGTTGTATTTGGGTTTGTTGCGGCCAAAAATGGTCTTATTGTCACACCCTGCCTAAATTTAGGCCAAGGTATACGGCACTATATTCTCAACCCAGTCAGCCTAACCTTCTAGGATCACAGATGCAATACCTTAATTTCACAAATGCCACAAAGGCCACAACTAAAATTAGAGTACGCTAATTAAATCATACAATAATACCATTGGCGATGCACTAAGGTGATAAATTATAGATATACCAGATTCATTTGTAAATAACCCATATGTGTAATATTTGCATCTTACATATTTCATTAGTAAATACATCAAAAGAAATAACTGAAATAGTAGTGAAATCCATCAGCAACCTAGTGTCTTATAGAAACAAGCCTCACAACCATCATCGAAGTCCAATCCTACCTCAGCATCGATTCCACCATCTAAAAAGAGTAATCAACGAGGGGTGAGCTACACAAGCCCAATGAAGGGTGTACATGCAAGCACATGCAAACAAATGATGCAATGCATGCTCAAACAAATTAGACGATGCGCGTGATCCAGTTTTAGCACATAATACCTAGCAAAAAATTACTAAGTCCAATATAGGGTCTAAGTGCAACTGCAACATAGGTGGTATCCTTGATCCTAGAAAACCCTTCGGTCACCCCGCAAACCCATAATGAGTAACAACAACCTATAGCCATGGTCCCAGAAAACCTATCGGTCAACCGAGCTGTAGAACAGTCATAGTCCTAGAAATCCCCTCGTTCACCAGTGCTGTGGGGTAGCCACAATCTTGGAAAACCCATCGGTCACCCATGGTGCGTCACAAACATACCATCCCCTGGGATTAGCCAGTACCCAACCCTAGTGGTAAGGGGTGTAGCACTAGAGTCTGTGAATCCTAATCTTATGCATTCTACATGCATCAATCACATCCATAGCATCAAATCACACATCAATGGCCATCATTGTAATACCAACCTCTAAAGGTACTGGAGATCCCTCAGCTACACTGTGTCTTAGACGGTCGATGTTACAATCATTACCACTCATCTATAACTACATATCCTCTGACCTCTAGGACCACAATACCGGAATGCACCTCACCCACACCGTGCCCTAGACCGTCAATACCATAGTCACAATTATAGACCTCATCCACAGAACCACAATAACTTACCTCACTTACCTCTGCAGTCCTGAAACCATTCCATAGCCTCATCATTCCATATTCACAGGTTAGTAACAATAATAACAGAAGAGCAGCAATTTAATTAAATCACAATCATATATTAACATCATGTAAAAAATCAATGTCATAATTCACACACATGTATGGTTCACGCAAAATAGAAAAGATTGCAGAAACACTCCGTAAAATAAGGTGAAACACCGACTCACCTCAAAACCCAAATCACAATGTACGATAGGATCTCCCACAATCAATCGCGTGTCCTCGCCCAATAAGTTTTAGGTTCCTAAACCAATGTGTATCATTTTGTTAAATATTTATACACTTAATGTGACTACATTCAGATTCACTGCTAAACCCAAAATAATTCCTACAGTCCCATATATTACCCAATTAAAGTCTCTAAAAAGCCCTCAAACTACCCCTACTCATAGGGTTAAATTTAGGTAAATAGGTAGGGGACACATAACCCACAAGCGGCAGGGCATAGTTCAACCAAAATAGGGGCTTATTGGGCTTAAAACACCCCAACTGGTGGGTCTCGACCGGATGGCCGCTTGTCCAACCGGCGGGTTGGTTTTAGCAGTGATTTCTGCACTCCTAGAGGCTGTTCTGCTGATTCCCTTAACTTGGGCTGCTCATGGCCGATGGTTAATGTGCATGGAAGCATGGGGAAGGTTCCTTAATGCCTATAGGGTCATTATTTAGTCCCCAAAACCACCAATTGCAGTAATTAAAAAATGTATAGCAGTACACTATCCCATTCTTACAAAAATTCAGAATTAAACCCAAATTGGGTAAATTAAAGGGTTGATTCCATTTTCCCCCAACATTCTTCATTCAATCTTGTAAATTGCATGGAATACAGTAATTATAACTCAATTCCCTTCCAATTAAGTCCAATAATAGGTTGCAGGGAAGATATTAAATCAGTAAATCTTATTTCCCCAAATTTGAAATCAATTAAAATTCTGCCCACACTTTTTCTATAGAAGTTTACCATATACTACCTTGCTTCAGTCCCAATTTGCATAAATTCCAAAGGAATACCAAAATCCATTTATTTTTAGGGATGGACTTCATGCAAATTGGGTCCCAAACTAAAATTGGGGATTCACTTACTGGGTTCCAAATTCAGCTCATAGGGACTCAATTGCAATTCCTACGACAATGAAATCCTAAACCCTAGCTGCTTACTGCTACTAACCTACACCAAATCATCAAATTAGTAGGGTAGCAACCTTACCTGAGGTGCAGTAGCCCCACTTCAGCCCTCCTTCCTTCTCTTTTCTTTCTTTTGCTGCTATTCACCGAATTTTGCAGCAGCAAAATGAGGTGAACAGTGGTGATGTACCCTTCTTAAGTTCAGCCTTTTTGGTCCTTAGGGCCCATTTGTCTGGACTACTTAAAATTGAAAAAATTGTTTCTCAAAAGTACTTTTAAAATATAAAACTGATTAAAGCTCAATTCCCATTAATGGACCCCACCAAATACTAACCTATTAGGTTGGGTTTGGTTAGCATTACGACCTCTACATGTTGGGTAAGTATGAGGCTTAGGGGTGTAGGCATGTGAGCCCAACACAAGAAAACATATCTTTCCTTCATTCTATCAGCCCAACTAGCTGGCCGGTTGGCAATAAGGTAACCTGCCAGTTGGCACATTTCTGCACCATTTGCTATCTTAACTTCTAGGTCCTTGAGTCCATCCATTATAGGACTGGTCCCACTCCTATTTTGGCCATTTTACACCTCTTCCTAACTAGAGGATCGCCAAACTTCCCTCTCTTCCGTTGTATAAGTGAATCCACCATAGCAAGGCAGCCTATCTCCTATGCCAGCTTGGTCCTGGCACTGAGCTCAGCCGCTTCCAGTTTAGCGTGTTACAATTTCCCCCTCTTTATAAAAATTTCATCCTTGAAATTTGTAGGATTGTTCATCATTGAGAATCAGTCTCGTGCACTTCAATACCACTCTTAGGCACTGTGTTGCAACATCGAATTACCACTCAGTGTTGTTAACATGACCATATGCCTTAATAGTACTGACTAATCTTAGCAACACAGATTAACACACCCATTGGCCATACTGTACTTCTTACTTTTCTACATCAACCCTGTTATATCTCCACACATACAATTATTATTTCTATCTTGCCAATGTATCTTTACCAGGGTACTCGGATTTGATCTCTGTAAGGATTAATAGAGTCAATAATTTCATACTAGTTCTGTATTAGTTGATCCATAATTTTCACACTCTTCACTCTATGGGAATCATACTTGTGGATTCCATTTCCATATGATTTCTCCCAAGTCAAACTATTAATCATATTACAATATATCTCCCTTCGATTTATTTTTATTTTAAAGCTTCCATCAAATACCCAAGATAATGTTCCATCACCTACTTGGCTTCACAGTTTTTGGCTTCCGACTTCACTTCATTGTACATATTCACATACTTAGTATATTACTTATTTCTCTTATGAAATCAACTTCCATACCTCTATTCACATAGCTTGACCTCGCATTACATTCAAACTTGCTAAGTATTATCATTATTCCACCAATGTCTTATTATACACAGTTTACTCTAATTTAAAATTTAAATATTCACAATTCTAGATATCATGTTTTGACTTCCATATTCTTTCTTTACATACTCAAACATATATTAACTAATCATAAAATCCAAATCCTGAATGGCCCATAATGTTTCCTCACATTCTTACTTCATAATTTTTTTTTTTAACTCTTACAACTTGATCTTAGGTCTACTCATTTGGATATGTTATCATTCTCACTGTTCCATGTTCCCGATTCTAACCTTGTCATGCCGATCCTAGCAATGTCGGATTTATTTGGTGGCATAACATTTTAAGTATCAGCTTCCCGATACCATTCTCACTTCTTTATAAGGATTACATTCTTAGTACTTCATCTGCCTTTTCGGTACTTACAGCCAAGGTCTCCGTTGAATACCACTTCTGATTTATGGTAACTGCAGATGAACTCATCTTGCATGCCCATTTTCACGACTCAAGGGCAGTCGGTGAAGCGAAGGGTCGTGTCTGGAGTCATTGTATGATATTATTTATCCTGGTACTGAAACCACACTATTCTTTTTCCAAAATTTTACATGCATGGTGCAGCTTTTATATTTAGGCCATTACAACGTCTAGGTATGATTCATAACCCTTGCCTAACATCTCCTTTTATCTAGGATGCTGACATCACCCACCCTTTTTTTTCTTTCTTCCCTTTACCTTCTTAGGTAGCATGTCTGCACATCGCACATGAGCTCTGTAGGCGGGTAGCCACTCCATGTCCAACACAATCATCAAACTCCTTCATATCTAACTTGCTCAATCCAGTTATCAAGTCCCGTCCATGTATGTCGATGGAACATGGTAACTCATATCCCCACTAATAGGATACCAACTATTAGCTTGTGTACCGGATTTTTAACTTTATGCATTTTAGCATCAGACAATAATGATACAACAAAGTGGTGCATCAAATTCCAATAATGCATATGAGAGTGTCAAATAAGTGAGATGCACCAGGTATTTAACAATGCATATGAAAATTACATCCATATTAACACATACCTATGACTACCTCAGATGTAGTCTTGGTCTCTTCCACTATTATTAGCGAATGTGCCTTCTTGCATTCTGATACCTTGTTGCATTTGAACTGGTGGACTAGCTGTTGATGTTGAGGGTTCCACATATGAGTCTACTAACTTCTTTTGTGGACACAATCTAGCTATATGCCCAAATTGATCACATATATAGCACTGCTTCGTCCATATGCATGATCTAGCCTTATGTCCAAGTTGTTTATTTGTAGAGCGCCACTTCTAGTGTGGACCTACTTGTTGAGTACTAATGCTACTAGCCTAGGCTGTTGTGATGCTTGGCCAACTTCTGGTATACTAGATTGTAGTGTGATAAGAATAATGTAGAGTGCTTCAACTGCTCTGGTGCAACCTCTGCCAATAGATGGTGTGTCTGCTCTCCTTGCTTCCTAAGCATGGAAATTCTCTCTTTGCTTTTCTTCTACAGACTTGGCTGTTTGAACCACTTCTCCATATGTCTGAAGGTGATATGGAATTAGCAGTGTTCAAATACTAGCCCTCAAACCCTTCTCAAACAAGGCCTTGGCTATGTCAGTCTTCATGTGTTCTGGTGCAAAGTAATATAGAGCTTCAAACTATTGTTGGTACTCAAGGACAAATTTTGGCCCTTGTGTCAAAGCCATAAAATTTGCCTCCTTCCTGTCTCTGACACTTTTAGGGAAGTAGTTCCCAAAGAAAGCTTCAACAAACTGATCCCAAGTTGGGTTGGGATGAGTGGTCAACAATATAGGCCTTGTGGCCTTCCACTAAGCGTGTACTTCATCCTCCAGTTGATAACTGGCACATTGAATCTTTTGTTCATCTATGCACCCCAACACTGTAAAAGCCTTCTCGACACCTTCTAATCATTTGGCTTGTGCCAACGGGTCTTGGCTCACCACTAGAGTAAGAGGCCTATACTTTTGGAAATTTTTCATTAACATGGAGTTATCTGCCCACATTGATACAACTGGTTGTGTGTCTGATGTATGCTGCCCAAGTGGTGTCACTAGTACTAGCTGAGATGACTGACCATTATGTAACACCCTAATTTAACATTTATATCTTACCTATGGACAAGCAAGAGTATAAGATAGAGAGGCCAATACTGGCTTGGTTGGCAGTAGGGGAATGCCAAGATGAGAGAAGTGACTCCACATGTATCGGTTCAGCCTGCCAACAATGCTAGAGAAACCAACAAGAAGTGTGGGCATTCAGGTAAAGTATAACTTATAAAAAGTTAGGTATGTAAGAAGCGTAATAGACATTGGGAAGTAAAATGGCCAAACCGGTGGGTACCAATTGGCCAATTTATTTTCCTTGCAGAAAGTAAAATTCTGGGTCTTATGTATGTGTTGAGGGTCCCACCTCTCTGCCCTACAAAGATCCCAATTTGCCTTTGGTAACGAAGTTTATATTTAGACTTCTTGATGGTATTACATATTAATATATATATATATATATATATAAATACATATATGCTTAGGACTCCACCAAACAGCTTTTAAGCCTAATTCGGAGGAGGGGGGCTATAAAGGATTAGGGAAACACCGAACTCACCCTTTGAATGGTTAATTTCCATTAACAGCAAGGAGAAGAAAAGAGAAAGACGGAAGAGAAGGAGAAAAGAGAAAGAAAGAGAAGAGGAAGAAGGAAGGAATTGTACCATCTGAGACTAACCTTGGATCAATTGTGCCCATAGGTAAGTACTGTATTTCACTAGAATTAGAATATGTGTTAGGGTGTGAAGTAGGGTTTTGGTTTTTTCGAGTTAAGAAGTTACAAAGTGAGCTAGGGTTTCACTAATTCTACTGGAAAGGTGAAACTTGAGCTAGGAGTAGAGATGAGCTGATAAAACATGATTGAAGACCCATACATATATGCTGTTTATTGTATATAAATGTTAGAACAGAGTAGGAATGAAAGAATTCCATGAATTCTTATTGAAATCTCTAAAGAATATTGTTGTACATTGAGTTGAGCTGAATTCTTACCCAAGGAGGTTGCCAAGGGGTGAACTCAACTCAAAGCAGTGGTTGAAATCATGGTATATGACCTGATTTCACCCTGCAGCAGCCTGTGAAGTCCAGAGTAGGAAGAAGAATCAAATTCTGCAGAGTTTGGGGGAACCAGTGGAACACGATTGACCAGTCGATTGTCACCACTGTATCCCCCCGATTAAGGTGGCAGATGCTAGTTAGGCTACAACACAGCTCTGAAACCCTTTGAATGTATTGGGAAATTAAAATACACATAATTTAGGACTGTATGACTTATAACGAATTGGGTTCAATGATTGTAATCCCTGATCCCGAGGATTTTAAGTTTGAATGGGATCTTTCTACTCAGACAAGGATCTGTTAAAATGGGTTAAGAATAAGAATAGCCCACTTAAAACAAGTTAGTAGTTGGGTTTTGTTATATATCTAATTATTCAAATATTTCATGAAATAGGAAATTTAAACTACAGTGTGGGAACCTACCCAACTCAAAGGAGTGACTTGTCTAACCCTGATCACCAAGGTGAGTGGGTGCTTTGACTTTGTTTATGGAGTGTTTTTGGTTTAGTTTTTGCTGTAATTCATGCATATGATGTGTGAATAAAATTATTACTTGTGTTGATATTGGTTTGTAGATAGGAAACTGAAACAGGTGAGGAAGGTGGGACACCAATGAGTGCCCAATGTGTATTGTGTTAATATGTGTGAAGGATGTTAATTGTACATCATATAGACATTATGGGTTAGGATATTAGCACCCAAGTGCTACAATCCCTTGTCAGTAGGGGGATAGGTACTGACTAATTCCAACATGTGGCTGCCTAATTAGTAGTAGACTTCCATGGTATGACATACTGTACCTAGAGACGAATAATAGTAGTGTAGGATGTACTGTACACTTGACTGCCCGGGGTTACAACCTAGGGGTTAGCCAGGAGACCGAGGTTCCTTTTCGGGACTGGCTAACTTCTGCCTGCAAAGAGCTTGTATTCCTGAGGCCCAACATACAGGGTAGGGAATACCACCTACGTTGCGTAGCATTATACCACTGATTTCAAGCTTAGTAATGGAATAGAAAATAGTGTAATGTTAAATGAATCCATAAGTATCACATAAGTTGTGAACATGCATTGCATCATTTGTATTGTGTGTCCTTGCTTGCCCCCACCCCCTCACTAAGCATGACATGCTCACCCCTCTTATTTACTGATGAGACTAGTGTTTTGTTGACTTTAGGCTCTGCTTATGAGACAATGGCCTTGGATCACTTGGCCTATGTTCCAAAGGATGAGGCCGACCATGAACCCGACTGTGGATGTGACGACTGTGCCTATGGAGGCTAGCACTTTTGAGGAGTAGACAGTTTGTTCTGATATATCTTTTTGTGTATATACTTTCACTGGAGAGTACTCTGATGCATATAGTTACTTGTGAGATATTGTGATTTTGTGTAAATATTCTATTGAAAATGTATATATATTACTTTATCTGGATAACTATAATATAATATATCACTTAGTGACACTGGGAAATGATGTTATATATCTCTGATGGACTATTTATATCATTATGAGCCCTACTTTATAGCTGTGTGTTGTGGTGTTATGAGCTTCCCCTAAGTCTAGATCCTGGGGGAACAGGCTGACTCGATATGGTGAGATGTCTAGTGCCGCATACCTTAGCCATATTTGGGGCAGGGTGTGATAGAGTGGTATCAGAGCAAGATTCTGGGGATAAAGTCTCATAATCCACAAGACTTTAGAATATCCAGTGTCATAGGACCAAATAAATAAAAGCCTCAAGATAAAAACATTTTTGGTGCTAATATTGCTTGTATGCAATTGATAAAAAGAGTATACGTTTAGGTAATGAATTGTATATTCTTGGTGAGATCCAAGACATTGATTTATGTAAAGCATGTTGCATAACTCATCCTTGCTTATTATGTGTTGAGCATTGGGAATTAATATATCATTATTTTTCAGGAATTCCCAAAATGCCACCAAGACGTGCTCAACCTCAGCATGAACCACGACAACAAAAAAGGGGTCGAATTACCAGAACTGCCCCTTATATGCTAATGGAAGATGAGGTAGAAAGTGAAATTGCATCGGTGACAAATATACCTGCTCATGCATCTGTCCCTATAGTAGTAGCATCTATGCCACCACCTGCACCACCAGTACGTACAACACATGATGTGGCTGCCATAGTGACAAATACGGTTCAGGGAATTCAAGAAGGCTTGCAATAGGAAATGCAACAGAATATGCAGCAACAACAACAGTAGCAGCAACAACAACATAGGGCAATGATTGAGGTGTTGGCCACAGTTATACGTGCTAGAGAATCCCTATCCAATCATGCATCTATTGCACCACCACCCCCAGCTCCTACAGTCCTTGCCCCTTAGTTTACATCTAGGATACTATTCACAACATAGACTACTAGTGGATAGGCATCCCAAGAAGTGCCAGCTATAGGAACCCTTACAGGTCAGTAGACACCAGAGACCCCATCAGTAGTACAAGTATGGACTAATACCAGCAAATTGATGGAGAAATTTTATAAGTATCGGCACTCATCCTTCAAGGGAGTGACCCATGATCCACTTGCTCTTGCCAAGTGGATAAAAGGATTTGAAAATGCACTGATAGTTCTGGGTTGTAGTGATGAGCAGAAAATTATGTGTGCCAGTTACCAGTTGCAGATTGAAGCTTATGCCTAGTGGAAGGCTACTAGACCCATATTATTAGCCAGACATCCACACCTTACCTAGAAACAGTTTGTAGAGCTCTTCTATGGGAACTACTTTCCTATTAGTGTGAGGGATAAAAAGGAATCTGAATTCATGGCACTGGTGCAAGGGCCTAAATCAGTACTGGAGTACCAGCAATAGTTTGAAGCCTTATACTATTTTGCACCAGAATACATGAAGAATGATAATGCATAAGCTAAGAAATTTGAGAAGGGTCTGAGATCTAGCATTAGAGCTATGTTGGTTGCATACAGGCTCCAGACTTATGCTAAAGTGGTCAAAATTGCTAAGTCAATTAAAGACAAGCAGAGGGAAAGCTATTAGGTTCAAGTAGCCAGAAGAGCCAAGACAGCTACTACAGGGAAACAGTTTGGGATATTTGTAAAGGGAACCACTTCTTCTATTATTGTACCTAGAAAGATAGATTCAAGTCAGTTTTCTACCCAGTCATAGCTAGCCATCATCATACTTAGCCCATCTCTGTAAGATGCTATGTATGTTAGCATCCAGGACATTATACAAGGTTTTGTCCTCAGAGGAAGTCTGGAGAATTAAATGTGACTTCTTCATCTGCATCCACCAAGAAGCCACAAGCATCTAGGAAAGTATTTGCACTGACAACTGAGGAAGCTGAAGTTGCACCTGGAGTTGTGACAGGTATAATGATTGTTTCTATGACACTAGCATTTGTACTATTTGACTCTGGTGCATCCCATTCTTTTGTGTCCTCTCATTTTTCCTCAAGATTGGGAATAGAACAAAAAATGTTAGCATATAAGCTGATGGTTAGTACACCTATAGGATTTATTATGGATTTAGAAGATGTATATGAGCCATGTACTATTCAGATATGTGGGCGAAATATGATAGCTCATTTGATCTGCATAGATATGAAGGACTTTGATGTAATATTGGGTCTGGATTGGTTATCAGCATATCGAGCCTATAGACTTTGTGCGGAAAAGAAGATATTATTTAGACCTCGAGATAGAGATGAATTTACATTTCAGGGGAACATGAAGGATCAGGCTAGGAAGTTATTAATCTTTGCTACTTAAGTATAAAATCTGTTAGAAGAAGGATGTGAAGCCTATTTGGCATGTGTCAGGGATACACTAAAAAGACTACAACCCTAGAAGAATTGGAAGTGGTAAGAGAATTTCCTGATGTACTTCCTGAAGATTTGTGTAGTGTGCCCCCAAATAGGGAGATTGAATTCTACACTAAATTAATACTTGGGGCAGCACCTGTGTCCAAGCCACCATACAGGATGGTTCCTATTGAATTGAAGGAACAGTTGCAGGATCTACTAAAGAAGGGTTTATTAGACCTAGTGTATCACCCTGGGGAGCTCCAGTCTTGTTTGAAAATAAGAAAGATGGGAGTATGCGGATGTGTATTAATTATCGGGAATTGAATAAGTTAGTAATTAAGAATTGATATCCATTACCATGCATTGATGATCTATTTGACCAATTGCAAGGTGCTACCACATTCTCCAAGATTTATCTGAGATCTGGACATCATCAGTTAAAAATCAAGAAGAGTGACATACAGAAGAAAGCTTTCAGGACTAGGTATGGCCATTATAAATAGATTATGCCATTTGGACTGACCAATGCACCAGTAGCTTTTATGGGATTGATGAACAGGGTATTCCATGACATATTAGATTAGTTTGTTATAGTGTTTATAGATGATATTTTGATTTACTCCATAAATAAAGAAGATCATGCTACTCATTTTAGGTCTACATTACAGAGATTGAGGGGGAAGTAGTTGTATGGTAAATTTAGTAAGTGTGAATTCTGGTTATTACAAGTGAATTTATTGGGACATATTGTATTTTCAAGAGGCATTGAGGTTAATCTTGGTAAGGTAGCTTTAGATTGGGGAGTCTCCAAAGAATGTTAGTGAGATTCAAAGTTTTCTGGGTTTGGCGGGTTATTATAGAAGATTCATTGAAACTTTTGCCCGAATATCTGCTCCTATGACTCAGTTGACCTGAAAAGGAGTCAAGGTTGAATGGATAGAAGAGTGTGAAAATAGTTTTCAAAACTGAAGAACCGACTGGTAACAGTTCCAGTCCTTGCTATTCTAGATGGCACCTCAGGTATGGTAGTATATAGTGATGCATCCAAACAAGGGTTGAGATATGTGTTGATGCAGAATGGTAGGGTGATTGCATATGCTTCTATGTAGCTGAGGGACTATGAAAAGAATTACCCTACTCATGATATGGAATTATCAGCAATTATCTTTGCATTGAAGATCTGGCGCCACTATTTGTATAGTGAAAAATGTGAAATTTATAGTGATCATAAAAGCCTTAAATATCTTTTCACTCAGAAGGAATTAAACATGAGACATAGAAGATGGTTGGAGTTACTGAAGGATTGTGATTGTTCTATCCATTATCATCCAGGAAAAGCCAATGTGGTAGCTGATGCACTTAGTAGGAAACATAAAACTACCACACTTGCTATTCTAACCACAAATAAGAGGTTGATAGAAGAAGCAAGGAAATTTGATCTGGAAGTAGTTACTGAGGTGGAGACACCTGAGGATGTGTCACTTCCCACTTTTTTTCTTTTTTATTAAACCCTCCTTATTTGCAAGAATTAAGGAATATCAACCTAAAGATGATGTATTGAGGAAGACAATCAATGCCATCAATATTGGAAGATAGAAAGATCCTAGATTCTTATTGAAGGATGGAATAATGTGATTCAAAGATAGATTATGTATTCCAAGGGAGGAGAAATTGACAGAGTTGATTTTGAATGAAGCACATAGTACTCCTTACACTTTACATCATGGAAGTACTAAGATGTATAAAGATCTAAAGAAATTATATTGATGGCACAATATAAAAAATGATGTGGCAAAAAATGTAGCAAAATGTATGAACTGTCAGATGGTGAAGGTAGTGAGACAGAGACCCCATGGACTATTACAACCTCTCCCAGTACCAGAGTGGAAATGGGAGCACATCACTATGGACTTTGTGATAGGGCTACCAAGGATTAAGAAAGAGAATGGCATTGTCTGGGTGATTATTGATAGATTAACAAAGGTAACACATTTCATACCTATGAAGATATCTCATTCTATGGAAAAATTAGCACAACTGTACATTGATAATATTGTGAGATATCATGGAATGCCTGTTAGTATCGTTTTTGATCATGATTCTCAGTTTACTTCCAAATTCTGGGAATATGTACAAAAAGAAATGGGAACTAAGTTGAATTTTAGTACAACGTTTCATCTACAGTCAATCAGAAAGAACAATCCAGATTTTGGAAGATATGGTGAGAATCTGTGCTATAGATATGAGCTATAGTTAGGATGAGCATGTGCCATTGATTGAATTTGCATATAACAATAGTTATCAAACAACTATTGGTATGACACCATTTGAAGCTTTGTATGGGAAGAACTGTAGAACCCCATTGTATTGGGATGAAGTTGGGGAAAAAAGAATAATGGGGCCTGAGTTGATTCAAACCACCTGTGAGAAGGTAGATATGATTAGAGAAAGAATTAAAGCAGCCCAGTCAAGACAAAAGAGCTATACAGATAATAGAAGGAAACCTTTGGAGTTTGATGTGGGTGATAAAGTATTTCAAAAAATTTCACTAATCAGAGGTGTAAAAAGATTTGGAAAGAGAGGAAAATTGAGTCCTAGATATATAGGACCATTTGAGATTCTGAATTGGATTTGGCCAGACAGCTTACAGGTTAGCATTGCCCCCAGAGTTAAAACGATTTCATAATGTATTTTATGTTTCCATGTTGAAGAAGTATATTCCAATGTGGAATCATTGGACCTAGATGATGATCCGAGTTATGAAGAACAACGTGAAGGGATCTTTGATAGGAAGGAACATCAACCCCAGAATCAAACCATATCTTAAGTGAAGGTTAAATGGAAGAACCACCCAGAGCAAGAAGCCTCTTGGGAAAGAGAAGATGAAGTGAAAGAAAGATATACGGAATTGTTTGGATTACCAGGTACATCTCACAAATTTTGAGGATAAAATTTTTATAAGGAGGGGGGAAATTGTAACACCCTAATTTAACTTGTATACCTTACCAGTGGATAAGCAAGAGTACAAGACAGAGGAGGACAATACTGGCTTGGTTGGCAGCAGTGGAATACCAAGAAAGGAGAAGTGACCCCACATGTACCTATTCAGCCTGCCAACAATGATGGAGAAACTAACAGGAAGTGTGGGCAATCAGGTAATGTATAACTTATAAAAAGTTAGGTATGTAGGGAGTGTAACAGACATTGGGGATTGAAATGGGCAAACTGGTGGGTACCAATAGGCCAGCCGGTTTGCCCTAGCAGAATGTAAAATTCTGGCTTTTATGTATGTGTTGAGGGTCCCACCTCTCTGCCCTACAAAAATCCCAATTTGCCTTTGGTAACGAAGTTTATATTTAGTCTTCTTGATGGTCTTACATATTAATATATAATATATAATATATAATATATATATATATATATAAGTACATATATACCTAAGCACATATATACTTAGGACTCCACCAAACAGGCCTTCAGCCTAATTCGGTGGATGGGAGGTTATAAAGGATTAGGGCACCACCAAACTCATGGTGAATTTCCCTTAACAACACAGTGAAGAAAAGAGAAAGAAGTGGGAGAAGGAGAAAAGAGAAAGAAAGAGAAGAGGAAGAGGGAAGGAACTGTACCATCTGAGACTAACCTTGGATCAATTGTGCACATAGGTAAGTACTGTATTTCAGTAGAATTAGAATATGTGTTAGGGTGTGAAGTAGGGTTTAGGTTTATTTGAGTTAAGAAATTACAAGTGAGCTAGGGTTTCACTAATTCTATTGGAAAGGTGAAACTTGAACTAGGAGTAGAGATGAGCTGATAAAACATGATTGAAGACCCATACATATATGCTGTTTACTGTATATAAATGTTAGAACAGAGTAGGAATGAAAGAATTCCATGAATTTTTATTGAATTCTTTGAAGAATATTGCTATACATTGCATTTAGCTGAATTCTTACCCAAGGAGGTTGCCAAGGGGTGAATTCAACTCAAAGCAGTGGTCAAAATCATGGTATATGACCTGATTTCACCCCACAGTAGCCTTAGAAGTCTAGAGTACGAAGCATAATCGAATTATGTAGAGTTTGGGAGAATCAGTGGGACACGACCAGCCAGCCGGTTATCACCACTATATCCCACCGGTTAAGGTGGCAGAAGCCAATTAGGCTACAACACAACTCTAAAACCCTCTAAATATATTAGGGACTTAAAATACACATAATTTAGGACTGCATGACTTATAATTGAGTTCAATGCTTATAATCTCTGATCCCAAGGATTTCAAGTATGAATGGGATCTTTCTACCCAGACAAGGATCTGTCAAAATGGGTTAAGAATAAGAATACCCCACTCAAAACAAGTTAGTAGTAGGGTTTTGTTTTTTATCTAATGATTTAAATATTTCATGAAATAGGAAATTTAAACTACAGTGTGGGAACCTACCCAACTCGAAGGAGTGACTTGTCTAACCTTGATCACCAAGGTGAGTGGGTGCTTTGACTTTGTTTATGGAGTGTTTTTAGTTTAGCTTTGCCTGTAATTCATGCATATGATGTGTGCATATAATTTTTCCTTGTGTTGATATTGGTTTGTGGACAGGAAACTGAAATAGGTAAGGAAGGTAAGTTAGGACACCGATGAGTGCCCAGTGTGTATTGTGTTAATGTGTGTGAAAGATGTTGATTGTGCATCATATAGACATTGTGGGTTAGGATATCAGCACCTGAATGCTAAACCCCTTGTCAGTAGGGGGATAAGTACTGACTAATCCCGATATGTGGCTGCCTAATTAGTAGTACACTTTCATGGTACGACGTATTGTACCTAGAGATGGATAGTAGTAGGGTACGACGTACTGTACACTTGACTGCATGGGGTTACTAACCTAGGGGTTAGCCGGGGGATTGGGGTTACTTTCCAAGACTGGTTGACTCCTCCTGCTTGCAATGAACTTGTATTCCTGAGGCCCTATGTACATGTTACACCCGTGTCCTAACCCGGTCTAATTTGGACTTTTGTGATAGGTCTCAGACCAGAGATATGGAGTACCAATGGGTTTTAGCTCGCGGCAGCTCATTGCAAGAAGGGAAGGATGACCCCACTTGCTTGTGCATTTCATGCTGGTCAAATTAGAGAAGATTCAAGCCTTCCGACCCCAAGATGTAAGTGACCCGACACCTCTCTACCCAAGCCCCGACACGCACCAAAATTATCGGAAGACTATGCCCATAACCTAGGACAACACCACCGGTGATGGCCAAGTGGGGACCGCAACCATTCAAGGCAGAACATTGCCTTGTCCACCGAAAAAAAGGTCACTGGAAACAGTCTGGGCAGGATCTGGTGGCATATTCCAGTGGCACATTATGCTGTTAAATGGGTTTCGATGCCCGTAGACCCCACCACCCACATTGTGGACAGCCTTAGATGACTCCACACACTCTTCCACACCCTTCCTCATGACTTGTACCCCTACGAGTCTAAAGAGGTGGACCCACGTGTCCAGAATGATGGAGTAACCTACTTGGACCAGATAAGGAACAACCAAATAGGCCTCATGCATTTCGCTTACTATAAATATGAGAAGTGAGTTCATTTCTCACTTCTCACTTCTCACTTGTCCAAAAACGTGGAGGGGAGAGAAGGGAGTTGAGAAAGGAAGAGAAGGAAGGATAAGAAGGGAGAGAAGGAGGGAAGCTTGGTGGAGCTCCCGGCTTTGCATCCTGTTGCTGGTATCTTGTCGGAGGTAGGTGCTACTTTTCCTACCACTCTCTTTCTTCATTTTGAGCCAGTGTAGTTGAGTAAGGGAGTGAACCACCGGGTTTGAGGGGTTAGCTCTAACCCCGACACCTTATGAACCTTGGGTGAGTGTTCATTTCACTCTCCCATATGATTTCCGCACTCAAACCAAGCCAGGTGAGCTCCGGCAAACTCTTGTGACCAAATGTGTAGTTAGGGTTTCAATCGTTCAGTTTCCATATCTCCCAAATGGATCAGCAGAATAGGAACTTCTTTGGCTTAAAATGGAGGTGGGGAGGTCCCCTACAAACTCCATAGAACAAATCCCAGCAATAGGGCTCGAGCCGAAAAACCCCAAATGAGGTGGATTGTTATTGTATTCCCACTGAAAATAGCCATCGGAAATATCCTGGGAAGGATCCGTTGGCATATTTTCGGTGAAGTCCAGGCTCTTAGGAAGCCTCTAGAAAGGCCAGCTGAAACACCCTTGATATTTTTGGTGGATTTTTGGCCTGTTTCTAATGCACATTTCCAGTGACATGTTCAGTGTTGTCAAAATTTGACAGTGCCTATACCCTTTGGAGTAACCCCTATAGGTCCCCTTCGATGTTTCTGACACACATTGACGTCTAGTCACTTATGTACATAGGACAAAGATATGCACGTAGAATGAGATCAAAAGTGAATTGATTATCAATTGATACATTTGAAACCTATAGACACCCAATTTTATCACCCTCCTCCGGATATGATGAAATACGAATCTTGGATGCCACTTTTGGCTTCTGATCAACATAGATGATGATTGACTGAGAAAACCTTAGAAACCCCGTGCGAGAAGGAGGGTCCAATTTTGAATTTTTAAAATTTTCATATACAAAGGAATCCATTCAAGATGAACCTACAGATGGAAAGTACTCGAAAATACAATTCCGACGATATATGGTACGTCAAAATCAGATCGTCGGATTGCCCACAATCTCCCCTAGAAAATCATATTTTTCTACGCGCATGTCGTGCACACTGACCAGCCAGCCAGCCAGACCCAGCCTGCATGACCTGCGCGCCCACCCCGCATGGCTTGCGCACCCTTACCACACACTGTGCATGCCCCTGCTGCCTGGCCACGCACACCTTGCCTACACCATGCTCGAGCTGCCACTCACCTTGCTTGCCCCATGCATGTGCTGCCACGCACCTTACCTGCCCTATACGCGTGCTGCCCTGTGCACATTTCCTGCACACCTGTGCCAACCTCCCCACACACCCTTTTGCCTAGCTTATGCCCAGCTACACACCATTACCCGCACACACTGTGACATTTCCCGCACACCCATGCCAACCTCCCCGCACACCCTTATGCCTGGCTTATGCCCAACTACACACCATTACCCGCACACACTGTGCACATTGCCCGTATACCCCATACATTTTAACCAACCTTCTGTGTCACCATTAATTGCCGGGATTGGTGTTCCCCTGACCCGATAGGTGAAGAAATTCCCTCTTCACCCACTTAAGACCAAAAAACCCTTCTTTTTACTAAGGATTTTCTCCCCAAGAACCCACTTTTTACCCATTGGACAAAAACCTTCCCCCCACCCATTTTGGTCCGAGGACCTCTTTTACCCAGTGTATAAAAGGCATATCCGCCCACTTTAGGCAAAAACCCTTCTTTCGTCCATTAGATAAAGATGTTCCCTCTTTCCTATTGGCCGGAAAAACCTATAAATACCCCCTCCTTTGGATTTGAGACACCAAAACCCCACCTCACTTCCTTGTAGTGAAACTCTCCTCCCCTCCCCCTCTTGATTTTCTTCAGGCCTTCGGAGCGACCTTCGTCAAGATCCGAAATCTTGTTCAGATCTTTGAAGACACTTTGGGACTTTGAAGATCTTCAATCCAAGTTCTTAATCCGATCTAGTTTTTTTCCAAAAGTAGTATATTTTTCAACCCCCTTCTGTGAGTGTTCTTGAGTTTTACCCAAAGTATAAACCCCTCTTTGAGGCTCTTTGGGTCTACAGAGAGATCTTTGTCAAGATCCGTAACTTTATTCGAATCTTAAAAGTGTTCTTCGAGGCTTTGGGCATCTTCAATCCATTTTTAGGTCAATCCGTTTCTTTCCAAAAATAGCAGTTCCTAGCGGAAGTCCTATCCGAGTGCCCCTGGAATCTTTCTAGAAATAGCCATTCCCAGCGGAAGCTCTGTTGAAGTGCCACCTCAGCCTAGCCCTCCCCTAGCCTATCGCTAGCTGAAGCTCTGCCAGAGTGCCACCTCAGCCTAGCCCTCCCCTAGCTTATCCCTAGCGAAAGCTCTACCAGAGTGCCACCTCAGCCTAAGCTCCGAAATAGCCTTCCCTAGCCAAAGCTCTGTCGGAATCCAAATCCAAAAATAATCTTCCCTAGCCGTAGCTCTATCCGAATCCAAATTCGAAAGTAACTGTTCCTAGCGGAACCCTGTCCAAATACCATCACAATCAGCATCTCTTAAGAAAGGAAGTTGGAGGTCAAGACCATCTTCCCCTGAGCCAGTAGAATCCGAAAGATAGTTCGAGCCGGTACTAATCAGGGGCGCAACCCTCTAGACCCGATAATGGGGTTAAGTTCAGGTATAATTTCTCAACCAACTTGTCATAATGTAGACTTTATATGGACCTTGTTTTAGTGTATATAGAAGTTTGAATTCAATTAATGTATATATGTGTGATAATTTAGCCATGCGTGTGGAATAGTAATAATTGTGGAAAATGTTTGTTCTCAAGCATCTAGTAGGAAGATCGGTTGAACCGGGCAGATTGGATCCCTAACACCTTCACAATTCTGTAACCTGACACTTACCCTAAATCTCTGGGCCAGACCAAATTTTGGGCCATTTTCTCAGGAATTGGGCCCACCCTAGGGGTCTTAGGCCCATAATCCTAGGTGGCAATTCCAAACCCCCCATTTGTATGATCCCGATCCCTGTATTGGACCATCATCAAACCCCCATTTCGAAATAGGCCTCCACGTATCTCCGAGCGGTAATACGACAATGCAGGACCCGTAAGTAAAACACACATGACACAAACCCCTCCCCTCACATGAAAGAGAAAGAGAGAGGGGAGAGGACTGGATGCAAGTCCTTTCCCCCCCCCCAAGGGAAGAGAGACAAGTCATCATCTCCAGTCGCTACCCTCACAGTGGTGACTCCACTAGGGATAAATGTTAAGCTTTCGATACTAGATGCTACCTTTAAATGCGAGAACATTTTTAACCACATTTGTTTGAAAACGTGTTTGGCTAACCCCATGTTTGTAATTGTATTCGCTAACCACATCACGCATTAGGCTTGAAGTGAAATCATTTGGCAAGGGACTCCCTGTCATGCCCGCACCCTCGAGGAGGTCAGCGCATGTCATGGAGAGTACTTTGAGAGCAAATGATACCCACTTCCTATAAAAGAATGGAAGGTATTGTCAAGGATGTTGTATTTGTGCCAACACCCTCGAGGAGGTCCGTGCACTTTATGACATTTTGAGATCGAATGCGTCATCAAACAGCGAGGATGTCCAAAATTGTACTAGCACCCTCGACAAGGTCTGTGCACTTTATAGCATTCTGAGATCGAATGATGGTTATCCTATATTACATTTTTGTACACAATCACTCACGGTTCCACCACCCCGTGGCCAATTGTTTAACCTTATGTTTAGTCACGAGTAATGGGCAAGGAAGTCACCCCCTTGATCTCGTCCCTATGGGTATATCAAAAAGATCACATACCTTGTGTATATAGATCCTGTCAAGGAAATCTTGTCGGTTCTATTGCATCCATCACATACTCCCATCATGTGGGAAATAGATGAAGAAGCTAGGAGCACCAGAAGCTAATTGTAGAACTTGTTTGCGGCCTTGAAAAGGAATGTTCCTATATTATTTCCCATCGTAAAGAATTACTTTCCTAAGTGGGTTTCGGATAAAAGGTGTCCCTCCTCCTTAAGGAAAAAGTCCAGACATGTGACTCAGGGGCAATCCCATCGCAGTCACATCAAGTCCCGAGAAGTCCCTAGAAAAATCAGGAGGAAGGATACCTAGTGGGAAAAAGAATAAGCAAAGCATGACTTTATTACATGGAATATCTTATGGGAACATTCTCGACGAGCCATTTGTATGATTCTCCCACTTATGACATTGGGTGGGACCAGGGGCATCGAACCCTATTCACCCCTATCATTAAGGGGACTAACTTTGGATGGATTGTTTTTGTTAATCTAGTGAATGTGTGAACAAGGGGTTGGGAATTCAAGAATCCTAAAATAAGCCACTTTTGGTTCAGGCACAATTCCACACCTCAAGTATTCTCTATGGTCCCTTTGGACGCATCAGGGTAATCGGTTGACTCGCCTAAGTCTAGTGTCACCCCCATCATCTCCTCGATACTGTCTACCACCAAGTGATAACTGCCCAGTTAGTATGGATCCACACGACTTTGAATCACCCGAACAAGCCTGGGTCCAGTCCCGTGGGAACCTTACAAACAGAAATGGCTGAAGTCAAGAGAGGGATAGCTTAGATATTGCATACACTTCATAACCCTCCTAGAGATGATCTTAGGAATGAGCCGGCATCGGCTATGGGAGATGTGGAACAGAATGGAGCTGTAGGTTATCGTGGGAACTCTTCTCGAGTTGATTCGGGAGAACCCGAGCATGTCAAACCAATTGGTCAGAGAGGATCTTCACCCATTTGAATGGTCAACGAGAGGCCTATTCTAGGGTCCCTCTTCCTAGGGTAGTGATCGAAGATGGGGAAGAGAAATTTACAGCACAGGTCTGCATTGAGCCTCCAGAGACAGAGAAAGAAAGGAAACTCAAAGAGCAGTTAGAGAAGTTGGAGAACATGATTCGAGCGGGAAAATGCTCAGAAGGCCAAGTAGTGGATTCAGAGGTAATGAGTTTCTTTTCTGGGGCAAGAATTCTAAAAAATTCAAATGGCAAACTGATATGTTTGATAGGTTAGGAGACCCCAAGGCTCACCTCAAAGTCTTCCTCAGCATCACCAAGTCGTGGCAACTGGTAGATAACCAAATGGGGCAAGCCTTCATGCTAACCCTATCAGGGCCAGCACTAAGGTGGCTCACACAGTTGGAGTCATCCCAAAGTCAGAATTGGGCAACGGTGGTGAAAGCCTTCACTAAACAATACTCGTACAATACTGAAGTGGATGTGAAGTGATGAAAACTTGAGACTTTGAGGCAGCAACCTAAAGAAGGATTCACCGCCTTCTTGATGTGGTTTAGAGATAAGGCTGCCAAGATGGCAGATCGGTGTTTGAGATTTTAAAATGTAACCGCAAGCGTACAAATCAGTGTAGCTACGGGTCGAACACAGAGAGAGCAACCACTTTATTTCTTTTTTTTTTTAATAATACGAAAGTGAACTGATTAATGGTTGTGATCTAATTCTAATTACCGTCCTAAACATATGTATCTAAAATAACATCCTAACCATTCGTCATCTAAGAATTTAAAGACGCAAGCCACGCAATTAAAATTAAATAAATAAATAACTGAAAATAAATAACCCATGCAATTAAAAAAAAATAATAAAGGAAAAAATGCTGAAATAAAAATAAAATAAAAGAAAGGGGATAAAGCTAGAGAGAGACTCACAAGTAGGTTTCTCTACTTAGCTCGAGGGATGCATCATAATATGAGCTTCCCTACTTGACCAGAGAGTCACTCTTACAGGGGTTACTCTACTTGGCTTTAGAGAAAGGGAAACAATTAAAATAAAAGCAATAAATTAATGGTTCTATGGCTAGGAGGGGCCAAGCCAATACATACACTAGTCATGAACCTTGGGGGAAAGGGATAGCAATAATGTAATGACTGAAATTAAAATCCTAAATTAAGAAAGAAAGGGTAGTCAGAAGTGGGAATGAGAGGGGGGGAGAGAAGACTATTGAAGGAGCCTACTTACTTAAACTTCAACCCTTGAACTGAAAACTGGATCGATTTGAGATACTACTAGTACTAAAAACCAGATCTGGAATAAACCAAATCTGAAATTTCTAGTACTAGAGAAAACAAATCTGAAGAAAAAATAAATTAAACTTGAAAGACATGCTTCATAGCTTGTTCTTGTCACCAAGAACTGAGCCTAGAACTAGAACTTGAAAATTACAACTTGAATTGCTTAAACAATAAAAATAAAAGATTGAATAAAAAACAAAAGTGCTTGCATTAATTGAATAAAAAGAACTTACAAAAGTGTTTAAAGCATAAACCTAAAACTAGAGCTAGAGAAAGAGAAAACTAGAGAAAGAGATAGAGTAACTAAAAAAAAAAAAAAAACAACCCTAGAAGAAGAATGAATTGTCCCCCCTCCTCTTACATGAGTTGTATTTATAGGGAATGGGGAGGTAAGGTAACAAATTTCTCTTTCTTAAAAGGGAAAAACCCACAATTGATAGTGAGATCTTTTGAGACCAAAAGTGCTAAGGTGGAAGAGAGAGAAGAGAGAAATAAACTTGGAGAAATTTTCTATAATTTTTTTTTTTTGCTTATTTTCTTTCCCTTTTTTTTTTTAATTTATTTGTCTCTTCTTTTTCTCCCTCCAAGGGATGATTTTCCTTCTTGCTTTTTGTGATTTGGACAATCTTTTGGTGATTGTGGAGGAGAGAGAAGATTTGGACAAGATTTATTTCTCCCATTTTTTTTTCTTTCTTTTTTTTCTTTTCTCTTCTTGCAAAGGAAACCCCTCCCACGATTTTCTTTGCTTCTAATTTAATGTGGAAATCCCCTCCATGCCCTTAGTGCTTTAAGTGAGTGAAAAGTAGGAAATCTTCAACAAAATTCTCCAAAAAAAGACAACCATGAGATTGGAACTTGAAACCTCCTGGTGAGCAAGGGAATTTTACACACCATAACTCACCAACTACACTAGGTAGTTGTTAGAGAGATATGATACCCGATAATGCTTAAAATCTTTAAAATACAAAACCTGCAAAAAGAGAGTAAAACTCAAGGTAGCTCCATTTTAAATATATAAAATGCATGTTTTATTACCCTAGATTTCACACATAAATGTGCTCATCAGAATTCCCCCACACTTAGACTTTGCTAGTCCTCGAGAAAAACAAAAATAAAAAGAATAAAAGCAAAAAAACTAACTCACTTTCGTAGGAGTCACGGTTGCACTTAGCATGTGCAACAAGCCTTTAAATCCCTAGGTCACCCTAGTGGACGAGTTGTGTCTTGTGGGTGTTTGCAGTGAATATACACCCAAATTTCAAAATAAATAAATCCCAACCTTGGCTAAAGGTAAGGCTCATACCGATCTGGAGCAAAGATAATTTTTCTTACAAGGGACCCCCACACTTGAACTTTTATTACCCTTTACAATTCCAGGCACTATCATATTTCTTAATTTGGAACTCGCCTCGTCTCTTCCAAAACATCCTTATCTTAAGGTAAAAGCACTTGTGAAGAAATAGGGAACCAATGACTAAGGTGTTGGAGTGTTTTTGACCAAAACATATTGCCAAGCATTAATGATATTTGCACATTTTTTTTTTTTTTTGCTTAATAAACTCTATTCTACTCCACTACTTTTGGCCTGAATGACATGGTGGAGCAAACACCAGACACCTAAGTTACTATGTAGCTTCACTTTTTGCATATGCCCACAAAAACAATGATGCTAGAGTTCTTTCAAAAGTTTCTTCCCTAGGAATTTCGATCAAGACACCACGTTTCTTGAGGCGCAATGACCTGTCTAGTTTTAAGGGAATCAACTCTTATTCTTCTTTATACCACACTTGAACTTTTTATTTAAAATTGTACATTTGTCAACTCATGCCAAATTAAAAAGAATGTCTGAACTCCAAATCAAAAGTACAAGGAATCCACAGACTTACATATGGTCCAACACCATAAAACAGGGGTCTCTTATTTTTCAAAAGAAAGTCCCATCTCAAGACACATGCTTGTTTCTTTCTTCTCAACAGGGTTTTTATACGCTCAAAATGGGTGCCTTAGTTAAAAATTTTATTTTGCACATTAATGAAGCAACCAAATGGTATGATCATTAGCCAAAAGCAAAAGTAGGACTTCATCCTTTAGTAAGCTAAAAAAAAAAAAAAAAAAGAAAAACAAATAAAAGAAAGCAAAAAAAACAGAAACTGGTTTCCCTCCCTCACACTTAAGTCATGTAATGTCCTCAATGCATAGAAAGAATTAAAAACGAAGACAATGCAAGGGGGTCATACCTGATTAAAAGTTAGTCATCAATGTAAAGAGGTTCATAGAGATCCATAACCTCTTCACTACCAGTAGTAGGAAACTCGAGGAACGATTTCAAACACTGACCATTAACCTTCAAAATTACCCCTGTTCCTGGATTCAAAATCTCCACAGCCCTATGGAGATGTACATTATGGACAATAAACGGGCCATCCCTTCGGGATCTAAGCTTACCAGGGAAAAGATGCAATCAAGAGTTGTACAATAAGACCTTATCACCAATTGCAAAAGATTTACGCAGAATGTGCTTATCATGGAAAGCTTTGGTCTTTTCCTTGTAAATCCTAGAACTTTCATAGGCTTCATTCCTAAGTTCCTCCAACTCAGATAGTTGGAGCCTACGATGAATTCCTGCATCAGCAAATCAAATTTGAGCTTCTTGATGGCCCAAAAGGCCTTATGCTCCAACTCAACTAGTAAGTAACAAACTTTTCCATACACCAAATGATAGGGAGACTAACCAAGCTCGGTCTTGAATGCAATCCGATGGGCCCACAAGGCATCAATGAGCCTAAGGGACCAAACCTTACTGTTGGGATTAACAGTTTTCTCCAAGATTTGTTTGATCTGCCTATTAGACACCTCCATTTGACCACTAGTTTGGGGGTGATAAGGGGTAGATAACTTATGGGTGATCCCATACTTTTTTATTAAGGCCTCAAATGGCCGATTACAAAAATGAGTACCCCTATCACTAATTATTGCACGTGGTGCGCCAAAGAGGGAAAAAATGTTCTCTTTTAGAAACTGGACCACCACTTTGTGGTCATTAGTTTTATAATATATGACCTCTATCCATTTAGAAATATAATTAACGGCCAAAAGTATGTACAAATTCCCAAAGGAATTAGGGAATGGTCCCATAAAATCGATGCCCCATACATCAAAGACTTCAACTACCAAAATAGGGTTGAGGGGCATCATGTTCCTCTTATTGATAAGACGAAAAGACTAGCAGGCGGGATAAGCCTTGCAAAAATCAAAAGCATCTCTAAAAAGAGTGGGCCAATAAAATCCGCATTGGAGAACCTTTGCGGAAGTTTTCTTAGGTCCAAAGTGTCCACCACATGTATGATCATGACAAAAAGAGAGAATAGAATGTTGCTCATGATCAGGAACACATCGTCAGATAATCTGATCCGAACATATCTTAAACAAATAAGGATCATCCCAAAAAAAGTGCTTAACTTAGGAATGAAACCTATACTTATCTTGGGTGGACCAGTGATCCAGAGTCACACCTGAAACTAAGAAGTTGATAATGTCAGCAAACCATGGTTCACTGGACATTGCAAATAATTGTTTATCTGGAAAGTTCTCGTTGACTGGAGAATCAACAGTCAAGGAATTGGGAAGGCGGGATAAATGGTCTGCAACTAGGTTTTCAACTCCTTTCTTATCCCTAATTTCTAAATCAAACTCTTGTAAAAGTAAAACCCACCTAATGAGACGGGCTTTGGCATCCTTCTTTTGAACTAAGTATCTGAGAGCAGAATGATCAGTATATACCACCACATGTGAACCAACTAAGTAAGATCGAAACTTTTCTAATGCAAACACAGCCACTAAAAATTCTTTTTCAGTGGTTGTATAATTGAGTTGTGCATCATTTAAGGTCCTACTAGTATAGTAAATGACAGTGGACAAATTATTAGTCCTTTGACCCAAAACCACTTCTATGGTAAAATCCGAAGCATCACACATCAGTTCAAAAGGTTCAGTCCAATAGGTGGTTAAACAATGGGTGCATTGGTCAACTCCTTCTTAAGTTGTTTGAAGGATTCTAGGCACTCTTTAGAAAAATCAAAAGTTTGATCTTTGGCAAGTAATGAAGTGAGAGGTCGGGCTAACTGACTAAAATTCTTAATAAACCTTCTGTAGAAGCCCGCATGCCCTAGAAAAGACCGGACGTCCTTAACAGATTGAGGAGGTGGTAAATTATCAATTAAATTCACTTTGGCTCTATCTACCTTAATTCCCTCCTTGGATATTACATGGCCTAAAACAATACCAGATTTAACAATGAAATGGCACTTCTCTCAATTCAAAACCAAATTCTTAGATATGCACCTTTTTCAAAACTAGAGAAAGATGATGAAGACATTTAGAATAGAAATTCCATGAATTGAAAAGTCATCCATAAATACTTCTAAGAATTTTTCGACCATGTCAGAAAAAATACTCATCATGCATCGTTGGAACGTAGCAAGGGCATTGCAAAGCCCAAATGGCATACGCCTGTAAGCAAATGTTCCATATGGACATGTAAAAGTGGTCTTATGTTAGTCCTCTAAAGCAATTGGGATCTGATTATATCCAGAATATCCATTAAGAAAACAATAGTATTCATGTCTAGCTAACCTCTCTAACATCTGGTCAATAAATGGCAATGGGAAGTGGTCCTTCCAGGTTGCCACATTAAGTTTCCTGTAGTCTATGCACACTCTCCACCCTGATTGGACACGGGTTGGAATTAGTTCATTATTGGCATTAGGAACTACAGTCACACCAGACTTCTTAGGCACTGTGTGAACTGGGCTTACCCATTGGCTGTCAGAAATAGGATAAATTATTTCATGATCCAAGCACTTTAGAATCTCTTTCTTAATGGCTTCCATCATCACTGGGTTAGCTCTTCTTTGGGGTTCCGTGGATGATTTGGAATCCTCCATAAGATGTATATGATGTTGCACAATAGAAGGGTTTATACCCTTTATATCAGCCATGGTCCAACCTAGGGCTTCCTTATTATCTTTTAACACTTTAAGTAACTCCTCTTCCTGGCTAGAAGTCAAATTTGAAGAAATTATTACAGGAAGAGTCTGGTCAGGCCCTAGGAAAGCATACCTCAAATTAAATGGCAATTCCTTAAGATCTAGCTTAGGGGGGCTCAACTATGGAAGGTTTGGGAATGGAATTGGAAAGGGGTCCTAAGGGCTCCACAGGTGTGTGAAGACTTAGGACTTCAGAAAAGAAATTTTCACTATCATCATCCAACTCATCCATACACTCTTGGAATTCTGAATCAAAATCAATATCAAAGTTGGTAACTAAATCATCAGAAAAATCTAGAAAATCCTTAAGCATATTGATCTCTTCTTCCATATGTGGTTGCTTGCCTACCCTAAACATGTTAAACTCAACAGTTTGGTTACCAAAAGATAATTTTAGGAAACCATTCCAGCAGTTGATTAATGCATTACTAGTAGCCAAGAATGGTCTTCCTAGAATTATTGGGATCTCATCCTCAGTTGAGAAGGGCTTGGTATCTAACACAATGAAATCAACAGGGAAATATAAATTTCTCCACCTTTAGTAAGACATCCTCAACCATCCCTTTAGGAATCTTAACAGACCTATCTGCCAACTGAAGAATAGTTCCAGTGGCTTTTAATTCTCCCAATCCAAGTTACTTGTACACATGGTAAGGTAAAAGATTTACACTTGCGCTAAGGTCAAGTAAGGCATACTCAATGTAGGTGTTGCCTATAACATAAGATATAGTAGGGCTCCCTGGATCCTTATACTTGGCTGCTATAGGCTGAGTAATTATGGAACTAATGTTACCTGCCAAGAACGCCTTTTTGGGCACACTAGTGATAAATTTGTGAGTATACAAATCTTTCAGTACCTTTGCATGCGGGGATTTGGGATATGGCATCCAAAAGAGGGATGTTCACTTCTACCTTTTTGAAGATTTCTAAAATTTTATCATGGACGCAGTCTTCTTTTTGTGTACCAAGCGATTAGGAAATGGGATAGGATGAACATAAGGATTGTTAGGGATTTTTCTTTTTTCAGAAGAATAATTTTTAGTTTCCTTAACCAAATCATCTTTAGTTTCACAAGAATCTTTAGGTTCATCAGACGAACCTGGAACAACCACCTGGAACAAGCGGCACACTTGTGTCCTCAACTGAAGGAGAGTTAACAGGAGTAATAGATGGGGAAGATTTAAGAACGCTCTATTGGTACTCTCTACCACTCCTAAGGGCATAAACAATATTACATTGGTTAGAGGGCCCTTGTTGGGTTTGACCTTGTACTATATTCAGTGGTGCATTTGTTGGTGTTTGTGAACTAATAGGCTGATGACGCCTAGGGTTAGGCTCTGGTTGACTAGGTAAAGTTCCTTTCTCCCTCTCATGCAAAATGGAGACAACTTGAGTGAGTTCTCTCATAAAATTTTGATGGCTTGTCATGAGGAGGGCCATATTTTTTTTTCAAGTCACTTATTCTACTTGCCTCTCCAGTGTTGGTAAACCCAGGGGGTTGCTGATAAGATGATAGGAGAGGGGCCTTAGGAAAACTAACCTAAGGTCCTACATTTGACCTAGGAAAAGTATTTTGGGAAAAAGATTATTGTACAAAGGGAGGCCTTTGAAGTCCAGGTTGACCTTGATTATGGAAATTGGAAGGCCCTGCTTGGTTGCTCTGATTTCAAGAGAAATTTGGGTGATTTCTCCATCCTGGATTGTAAGTGTTACTATATGGATTATTCTGGTATAAGGCATTAACACTATCATTAGAAGTGCCCCCAGAGGTGTTGGGGAATTCTTCTATGACATGTCCAGGGGACTGGCACCAAGCACAAATCTTAACCAAATTGACTGATGATGGCGCTCTAGGAACAATAGCCTCAATTATCTTGATTAGGCTATCCAAATGGGCTTCCTTGGCTACTATCACATCTACAAAATATCATTTTCCTCCTATGGTTCTTTCACTCTCTTGGGTTGATTCCCACTCGCGGCTTTTGTCAGCTAAGTCAAGTAAGAATTCTCATGCCTTTCCTTCATCTGTAAAGGATGTGAATCCCTTAGGGCACATAGACTCTATCATTTGTTTAGTTGGGTAATCAATACCCTTATAAATTATTTGACATAAATACCATAAGTCTAGGCCATGGTGAGGGCATTCTTGGAGTAGATCCTTGAATCTCTCCATAAGTTTGGAAAATGACTCACTAGGCTTTTGCCTAAACTGAAGGATATCACTTTTAAGCTTATTGGTCTTGTGAGTTGGGAAAAACTTCTTAAGGAAGATAACTGTGAACTATTCCCATGAGGTTATGGAATTTGTGGATAACCCATACAACCACTTCTTAGCTTGGTCTTTTAATGCAAAAGTGATAAACCTATGCTTAACAGCATCATCCAAAAGCTGTTGGATCTTAATTAGAACACATACCTCTTCAAATTCCCTTAGAAATAGGTATGCATCCTCAGAGGTCAACCCATGGAAGTCGGGCAATATAGTGATGTATTGAGATTTGAGTTTAAAATTATTGCCCTGGTCTTGTGGTAGAACTATGCAGGAAGGTTGGGCTGTTCTAGCAGGGTAGAACCTATCTTTTAGAAATTTAGGTGAAGGGTTTTGATGTTGGTCTCCCATATTGAAACGTTTTAAAGAGAGCAAATGTATAGGGTTACTACTTATTGGATCTATTTTTTCTAACCGATTCTTAGTATTACGTACCCACCTAACACTCATGCAATAGAAAACTACTCACAACTAGAGTAAGACAAGCACAAAAGAATGGATAGCAAAACCTTTTTTTAATGATTTTTTGATTTTTTTTGGGCTTTTTGAGAGCTTATCGGCAAGGATCCGGGGTTGCTCAGGTCAATTCCTGAGGTACTGCTATAGGAAAAAATCTGTCTTTATCATACTGTGAGGCATGGTGACCTCCACCGATACAACTATTATTGCAAGTTGTTCTTCTCAGGAATTCAATAAAAGAAAAGGAAAAACAAAACAAAGCAAACAAAGCACACCGATTTACCAAAAGAAAGTAAAAAATAACATGGAACTGTCTCCCCGGCAATGACGCCAAAAACTTTTTTGAGATTTTAAAATGTAACCGCAAGCGTACCGATTAGTGTAGCTACGGGTCAAACACAGGGAGAGCAACCAATTTATTTATTTTTTCTTTTAATAATGCAAAAGTAAACTGATTAATGGTTGTGATCTAATTTTAATTACCGTCCTAAACATATGGATCTAAAATAACATCCTAACCATTCGTTATCTAAGAATTTAAAGACGCAAGCCATGCAATTAAAATTAAATAAATAAAAATAAACAACCCACGCAATTAAAAGAAACAATAAAGGAAAAAAAATGATGAAATAATAATAAAATAAAAGAAAGGGGATAAAGCTAGAGAGAGACTCACAAGTAGGTTTCTCTACTTAGCCCGAGGGATGCATCATAATATGAGCTTCCCTACTTGACCAGAGAGTCACTCTTACAAGGGTTATTCTACTTGGCTTTAGGGAAAGGGAGACAATTAAAATAAAAGCAATAAATTAATG